>NC_069507.1:33889233-34109233 GCF_027579735.1 Bombina bombina | reverse complement strand
CCTGGGCACTAGAGATCATATCTCAGGGATACCTTCTAGACTTCAAATTATCTCCCCCAAGAGGGAGATTTCATCTGTCAAGGTTATCAACAAACCAGATAAAGAAAGAAGCGTTTCTACGCTGTGTACAAGATCTGTTATTAATGGGAGTGATCCATCCGGTTCCGCGGTCGGAACAAGGACAAGGGTTCTACTCAAACCTGTTTGTGGTTCCCAAAAAAGAGGGAACTTTCAGGCCAATCTTAGATTTAAAGATTCTAAACAAATTCCTAAGAGTTCCATCGTTCAAAATGGAAACTATTCGGACAATCTTACCCATGATCCAAAAGGGTCAGTACATGACCACAGTGGATTTAAAAGATGCTTACCTTCACATACCGATCCACAAAGATCATCACCGGTATCTAAGGTTTGCCTTCTTAGACAGGCACTACCAGTTTGTAGCTCTTCCATTCGGATTGGCTACGGCTCCAAGAATCTTCACAAAGGTTCTGGGTGCCCTTCTGGCGGTACTAAGACCGCGAGGGATTTCGGTAGCTCCGTACCTAGACGACATTCTAATACAAGCTTCAAGCTTTCAAACTGCCAAGTCTCATACAGAGCTAGTTCTGGCATTTCTAAGGTCGCATGGATGGAAAGTGAACGAAAAGAAGAGTTCTCTTTTTCCTCTCACAAGAGTCCCATTCTTAGGGACTCTTATAGATTCTGTAGAAATGAAGATTTACCTGACAGAAGACAGGTTAACAAAGCTTCAAAATGCATGCCGTGTCCTTCATTCCATTCAACACCCGTCAGTAGCTCAATGCATGGAGGTGATCGGCTTAATGGTAGCGGCAATGGACATAGTACCTTTTGCACGCCTACACCTCAGACCGCTGCAATTGTGCATGCTAAGTCAGTGGAATGGGGATTACTCAGATTTGTCCCCTACTCTGAATCTGAATCAAGAGACCAGAAATTCTCTTCTATGGTGGCTTTATCGGCCACACCTGTCCAGGGGGATGCCATTCAGCAGGCCAGACTGGACAATTGTAACAACAGACGCCAGCCTACTAGGTTGGGGCGCTGTCTGGAATTCTCTGAAGGCTCAGGGACTATGGAATCAGGAGGAGAGTCTCCTTCCAATAAACATTCTGGAATTGAGAGCAGTTCTCAATGCCCTTCTGGCTTGGCCCCAATTAACAACTCGGGGGTTCATCAGGTTTCAGTCGGACAACATCACGACTGTAGCTTACATCAACCATCAAGGAGGGACAAGAAGCTCCCTAGCAATGATGGAAGTATCAAAGATAATTCGCTGGGCAGAGTCTCACTCTTGCCACCTGTCAGCAATCCACATCCCGGGAGTGGAGAACGGGGAGGCGGATTTCTTGAGTCGCCAGACTTTTCATCCGGGGGAGTGGGAACTTCATCCGGAGGTCTTTGCCCAAATACTTCGAAGTTGGGGCAAACCAGAGATAGATCTCATGGCGTCTCGCCAGAACGCCAAACTTCCTCGCTACGGGTCCAGATCCAGGGATCCGGGAGCGGTTCTGATAGATGCTTTGACAGCACCTTGGAACTTCGGGATGGCCTATGTGTTTCCACCCTTCCCGCTGCTTCCTCGATTGATTGCCAAAATCAAACAGGAGAGAGCATCAGTGATTCTAATAGCGCCTGCATGGCCACGCAGGACTTGGTATGCAGATCTAGTGGACATGTCATCCTGTCCGCCTTGGTCTCTACCTCTAAGACAGGACCTTCTGATACAGGGTCCGTTCAAACATCAAAATCTAACTTCTCTGAAGCTGACTGCTTGGAAATTGAACGCTTGATTTTATCAAAACGTGGTTTTTCTGAGTCGGTTATTGATACCCTGATACAGGCTAGGAAGCCTGTTACCAGAAGGATTTACCATAAAATATGGCGTAAATACCTATACTGGTGCGAATCCAAAGGTTACTCCTGGAGTAAGGTTAGGATCGCTAGGATATTGTCTTTTCTACAAGAAGGTTTAGAAAAGGGTTTATCAGCTAGTTCATTAAAGGGACAGATTTCAGCTCTGTCCATCTTGTTTCACAGGCGTCTGTCAGAAAATCCAGACGTCCAGGCTTTTTGTCAGGCTTTAGCTAGGATCAAACCTGTGTTTAAAGCTGTTGCTCCGCCATGGAGTTTAAATTTAGTTCTTAACGTTTTACAGGGTGTTCCGTTTGAACCCCTTCATTCCATTGATATAAAATTGTTATCTTGGAAAGTTCTGTTTTTAATGGCTATTTCCTCGGCTCGAAGAGTCTCTGAGTTATCAGCCTTACATTGTGATTCTCCTTATCTGATTTTTCACTCAGACAAGGTAGTTCTGCGTACTAAACCTGGGTTCTTACCTAAGGTAGTCACTAACAGGAACATCAATCAAGAGATCGTTGTTCCATCCTTGTGCCCAAATCCTTCCTCAAAGAAGGAACGTCTTCTACACAATCTGGATGTAGTTCGTGCCCTCAAGTTCTACTTGCAGGCAACTAAAGATTTTCGCCAAACTTCTTCCCTGTTTGTCGTTTATTCTGGACAGAGGAGAGGTCAAAAAGCTTCTGCTACCTCTCTCTCCTTTTGGCTTCGTAGCATAATACGTTTAGCCTATGAGACTGCTGGACAGCAGCCTCCTGAAAGAATTACAGCTCACTCCACTAGAGCTGTGGCTTCCACTTGGGCCTTTAAGAATGAGGCCTCTGTTGAACAGATTTGCAAGGCTGCAACTTGGTCTTCGCTTCATACTTTTTCCAAATTTTACAAATTTGACACTTTTGCTTCTTCGGAGGCTATTTTTGGGAGAAAGGTTCTTCAGGCAGTGGTTCCTTCTGTATAATGAGCCTGCCTATCCCTCCCGTCATCCGTGTACTTTTGCTTTGGTATTGGTATCCCAGAAGTAATGATGACCCGTGGACTGATCACACATAACAGAAGAAAACATAATTTATGCTTACCTGATAAATTCCTTTCTTCTGTTGTGTGATCAGTCCACGGCCCGCCCTGTTTTAAGGCAGGTAAATATCTTTTAAATTATACTCCAGTCACCACTTCACCCTTGGTTACTCCTTTCTCGTTGATTCTTGGTCGAATGACTGGGACTGACGTAGAGGGGAGGAGCTATATGCAGCTCTGCTGGGTGAATCCTCTTGCATTTCCTGTTGGGGAGGAGTTATATCCCAGAAGTAATGATGACCCGTGGACTGATCACACAACAGAAGAAAGGAATTTATCAGGTAAGCATAAATTATGTTTTTAAACGAGATAAGGAGAACATTAATGATGATCAGACCACAATGTGAAGGATTATAGTATAGAGTGCACTAAAATGGCACCTTGTCTGTACTACTGGGGGTTTATTTGCCTTTATCACTTCTGCACGTGCCCCATAAGGGGGGTTCTGTGGTTAAAATGCAAGAGATTCTCTATATCTCATTTGCATATCTTACCCAGAATTCTTTGATGCATTGGCAGCAATGTAAACGGAATATTTCTGGGGAAAGCAAGTGGGATTTTTGCCTAGATTTGCTAATTAGCTATACAATACTTTTTGTGGCTTTTTTATTAAGATATATAAATATAAGATATTAAGTTCCTTGCAAAGTACTAGGGAAGGAAAAAAACTACATATAACTATATGCACACAAATGTGAAATTATAAGAAACAGAAATGTGTTCTCATTCCAATCCTTTAGAAAAACATATATAATTATTTTCTACAGAAAATACCCATTAAAGTCTATTTGGATATTTGTAGATACAACAGTTGATATGTTTTTTCTAAAGGATTGTAATTGATCCCTATGCGTTTAATATCTACAAAGGGGATAAACACATAGGTAAAGTCCCAACCTGAAGCTAAAAGCATTGCAGGTGCGCCAATCAAGAGCCGCATTCACATGACCCCCATCAGTCACTGGTCATCAGCGGCTCTCAAATGAGTCAATAATGCAAAAATAACACACAAACAAATTACAGCATTTTGCGTTTGCACTGGAATGTCATTTTAAGGAATGTTTCTTTAAATAGCTTTAAATCAACAACAACAAAATATTCCCACTGTCTCTTTTTACCATCTTAATTTTTGTTAGTTTTTCTTTGTGTGTTGGTCTCAGCAGAATGTTTTTAGGTTATTTGGAATCTCCTACACAATACACAGTTTATTAAATCACCTTCTGAGAATGCTTTATGTTATTGGCTGAATACATCTGAAAAAGTAAAACATTTTTTAGATCTGTCAAATTACTTTTTTTATACAATAGAATGTTAACCCAGTACAAGTTAGCAAGTTGTATTATTTAGTCTAAGACTGTAATGTAACCGTATGTTTATCTTCTTGTTTGTGTCTCAGGTTGCATAAGATCAAGGATATATTGATTTTTGGGAACCCTGAGGTCTCTGTCATAGCTATAGGGTCACAAGTGTTTGATATTTTCCGTTTATCCAACTCTTTGACAGCGAAGGGCTGGAACCTCAACACACTCCAGTTTCCATCTAGGTAAGTGCTGCGCTTACAAAAAGCTATAACTGTGTAGTGATTAAATGATCAGATATGCAGTGTTTGTTTATAAAACCTGTTTAGCAAATATAAGCTCCATCTCACCTAATGGATAGCAACTTGCAAATTCACTTGTGAAGTTTAATAGACCCCCCCCCATCCCATTCTGTCTTTCTTATTTATATATATTTTATTATTTTCTCTGGAAAGGTTTATGCAGATTCTCCTCTGTTTTGTCTTAAAGGGACAGTCAACCCAAAAATTACTGTTACTTATTTAGATTAGTTAATTAACAATCTTTACATCAAAACTCTAGCCCAATTTTCATCTAAATACACTTTGGCAGAAAATACACTTACTAGATCTCATCTGGCTGTTTTGAAATGGCCACCTGACTCCTCCTTCTCTGACGTCTCTCAAAAGCTTGAGCTGCAGCAATAGTACAGATCCTCTCGTCCCTGCACGCTCACGCTCCTTTCATTCAGTTCATTGGGACTGATTGGGACCCTGATGCCAAAATGGCTAATTTGTGTAGTCCGTGCACATTTATCTTGCACATGCTGAGAGTAGCACTAGTGAAGTTTTATAAAGCATGTCACAGATGCAAATACAAACAGATTTTTATTCTAAAGGTATTTTAATGCATTGCTTGTAATTTCCATTTTTATACAGTCTATTGTTACATTGTGTAAGTTAGATAAAACATCTGAGTATAAGCGGATATTACACCCAGATCCTTTTACCATTACTGTGTGACAAGAGTGCTGACTTACTAGTGGGTACATGAGTTACGTTACTGGTGCAGTCACATGACACAGTATTTGTCACCATATCACAGCAGTGACCAGTGTGCACAGCCCAGGAATGAGAGGCGCTCTAATAGCTTGTTCCATGGCTGCGTTTTGTCTGACTCCTGATATGCTAAGTGTTGCGTGTAATCTGCTACACCGTCCCCCTCACTGCCTGAAACGTTAGGCTATGTATGTATCACATACAGAGATTTGCTTCACTTGGCATAACCCGTATACGCAGATCCAGACACATCCCAGCAATCACTTTGTCTGCAGTTTTACCTCCTGAGTTATTCGTGGGCAGACCAAACTAATAGGATTAGTCAGGTCTTCGCTCTGTGTGCGGGGGTGGCATGTGTCCTGGAAAAAGCACATGTGGATGTTCTCCGGTCCTTCTTGGCCAGCACCCCCCGCACACAGAGCATTAAAATACCTTTAGAATAAAAATCTGTTTGTATTTGCATCTGTGACATGCTTTATAACTTCACTAGTGCTACTCTCAGCATGTGCAAGATAAATGTGCACGGACTACAAATTAGCCATTTTGGCATCAGGGTCCCAATCAGTCCCAATGAACTGAATGAAAGGAGCGTGAGCGTGCAGGGACGAGAGGATCTGTACTATTGCTGCAGCTCAAGCTTTTGAGAGACGTCAGAGAAAGAGGAGTCAGGTGGCCATTTCAAAACAGCCAGATGAGATCTAGTAAGTGTATTTTCTGCCAAAGTTTATTTAGATGAAAATTGGGCTAGAGTTTGATGTAAAGATTGTTAATTAACTAATCTAAATAAGTAACAGTAATTTTTGGGTTGACTGTCCCTTTAAACTGTTAATTCCATTTATTTTGTCTTGTGTTTGATTTTCTGGGATTTTAAATGAATATTTGAGAGGTGTTCCCATTGTGCTATCTGAAGATTGAGCTCTTTGGGGGCATTTTTAGTGCACAGTTGCACTAAAGGTCATCAAGCTTACACACCTACCAATAATAAAGCCTTTTGCTTGTGACGCTTGGTGTATGTATAGTTTAAGTGGCTGTAACATACCATGTTGCTCTATTCTTCATCAGGTGTATGTGTAATATGTATAACCATGCACAGTAGTTGTGTTGAGTTGGAGTGCATGTGCCCAAATCTTGGTCAGCTGCTTTTTGGTTTATTCCCTTTGTGGCCCTTGACACTGTGACAGCTTTTGACCTTGATTATTTTTCACGTTTATAACAGTCTGTTCCCTCTTTTCTTGCCAAACTCTTACCCCAGCTTCTGAGAGACCCCCTATATACATATAAACACATTACAAAGCTTCTGTTGGTTTTGGTGGTCTAAGCATACTCGGATAGGCAGGTAGGCTTTTTAAACCTTTTAGATGAGTGCGTTTATGTCCTTAGGTGTACAGCTAGCTCATTGGTAAATGATTCATACAAACAAGCACAGAAAGCTGTTATAAATGATTATTGTTTATTATTTATTTAGCAGTAATACGTTTTACTTTGTAGGTCAAATTGGTTTTCTCTCATATTGTAAATAAAGTAATTTTAACCCAATACCATTTTAGTTGATCATATTTTTCTTATTACCCTGAATCTACCAATCTGAGCTTAAGAGGTGAACTGAGACCATGAATAGGCAACATGTCTCACCCAACAAATAACTCTATCTCTGTTTCTAGCTGATGATGACACTTTTTTTTTTAAAATCTGACTAAAATCAGTTACGTTCCCTGATGTTCTCATTTTATAGCAACTCACATTAAATGAACTCATTACCGTATGCCTAACTTGTTGTTCCTCTGCTTGAACAGTATCCATATCTGTCTTACGTTGTTGCACACAAAACCTGGAGTTGCACAAGAGTTTGTGAAAGATGTCAAAGAATCGGTTACAGAGATCATGAAAGACCCTGGAGCCAAAACAACTGGGATGGTATTTACCAACTCTTCATCTTTTAACACTTTACTAGTCTCTCTAAAAAAATAACAATAGTGAATGTAAAATGTTAACACACCACTCCTAGTTCAGTAACAGCCATCCTTGCACCCTTAGCAGCTAATATTCTCTTTCTGGTTAGGAATAGTTCACGCCCTGGACATTTATTATTAACTCAACACTTTAGCAAGCATATAGCTATGTAATGCAACATCCATCCAACAGCATCCTAACAATAAAGCACGTTTTGGGTGCACATCTATTGTATAATCCCTTTAGCACCATCATGCAACACAACTCATAGCATGTCCAACAAATTTACATATGAAAGTGCTCAAATGTTTATTTTTTTAACAGGGAGCTATTTATGGCATGGCACAAACTATTCCTGACCGTTCCATGGTGACAGAAATTTCCCAGGCGTTCCTGGACTGCCTGTATACCACAGAAGTCCCTTCTACTGCCAAACAAATAAATGGTTCGACAGGACAGCATTAGGCTTCCAATGCCTTCCTTTCAGCGGTACTCTCCAGGACAGCTCTGCAGAGACTGAGCATCAGGGACTTGTGTCTTAAAGTTACTGTTTTTATATATTTCTAGGGCTTTAAAGGGATACTGATTTGCCTCTTAGCGACTGGTTCAGTGCGTCGGTTAACTGCTTGACCTGCCCTATAATCTTGCACTAACCAGTGTCTGTATATTATGGGTATCCTTTTTATAGTCCAGGAAAATGTTTAATTTATTAGTAACAGACGTTCTAGAGATGAAACATTCCACGTTTTAAGACTTTATTCCTGCTGCTATGCACTTAGATACCACTCATATATATATATCACCATGTAAAAGGCCAGATCTCCAAAGGTACATGCTAAATTCTGGTCAGGGTCTGTTCTTATGTTTTCAATTTTTTTGTCTCAATTTCTTGTGTTTTCGAGTTTTGTTGTTAGGCTGCAAGTAAACAGAACTTAATTTACCTCTCTCAGATTATAATTGTGTTATGCACAAACCTGTACGTTTGTAAAAATCAGTGTTGACTGGCACAGGTATTTTTGTAGCTGTTCACTGTGTTATCAGATATTAACATTTTCCCCAACTTTTATACGTTAAAGGGAAATGGTGCTTAAACTGAATTTGTTTTAAAGCTGTTTGTTTTTTAACCAGTTTAATTACTAAACACACCACCTTATGTATGGGCGCTTTAGAATTAATAGTGTCTAATTAAAACTTTATTAATGACCCATCTGATAAGCCTTTTCTTTACTAGAGTATCTGAAATAATTGTATCCCATTCTAGAACGAAAATGCCTGTTTTATCCCAATTGCATTCATTTTTTACTATAAATTATTACAAATAGGTTTTAGCCACTGATATTATGCCATATGTTTTGAAGCTAAAAACAAAATGACTACTGATTAAATGTTCAAGCGACTTAAACGTCTCTAAACTATAAATAAATACTAAAGCCATTTAACAGTTTAATATGGGTGCTAAGCTTTACTGATTCACCAAGATATAGAGAGACAAACTGCCTAAGTTCTTGGTTTTTAGTAGTTTATAGCTCTAATTTTTAATTTGACTAACAAAATCTGTCTCCATGAAGTAATTGGTACTGTGAGATTGTTCTGTTGGTCACTTGCTACGCTCCTAGATCCAGAATACATGTGAGGGGCAGTTGTGACATCCATATGATAACAGAGTAATTATTCTAGGCTGTCAATCTTGTAGAAAGCTGTGACGTTTATATACACGGGGAGGTTAAAATATAGAAATGTTAGGTTTTGGTTATTTTTTTATAAAGAAGGATGGACCTATATACAAATATGCTTACCAGGATATTAAACGGTATTATTAAGCCCCTTACAATACACATTACTCAGTTTATCCTGTGAATAAATGTTCAAATCACTAGGGCTAGCTAGGTCAGCCTATAAAAGGAACGATTGGTTTCTACAGTGTCGTTAGCACTTTTGACATACCCCAATATTCGGCTTTATACTATGCCCCCATCTCTCCTATAGACTCCCCTGACTTGCGTTCTCAATGTTGCTGCTCATAACTTGCAAAAACATTGTTTGCTATAGCAGTGAGGATACTGTGTTATTGTGAATAATATTGTGCGACAGTCAGAATTCAGCAATCTATACTTACAGGTAGTAGGTATAATTGAGCAGAATCCGTAAGCCACTTTAAAAAGACTTTAAATACCACTTGGTTGGGGACGAGCACAATTTTTACACAAACTTAACAAGTGTTTAATATCTCTTTAATGTAAGAAAAAGAGGGGTTAGCTTTGTAGAGTAGGGCCTTACCATTCTCCTACTGCACATGTGAACCACAATGCACATTCATATTACATCCATAATCACAGGGTAGTGATTGATTAGCAAGGTTCCTTGTATTGTGTAGTCTGTATTTTTTAATTGTCACGTGTAAGAATTTCATAAATGCCAACTACAGTAATGTCACATGCATCTGTCACATTTTAAAGCGAAGCAATAAGTGAGATCGAGTTGAGGAAAACTAAATGAAGTGCCTTTTATTGCCTCCTTCTTATTAACTGTGGTAACTTTTATTGTACTGTGATTTACAGAATAAAATGGATTGTTTTTCAGTTCTCTGCATTTTTGTTGAGTTCAAAAGTCTTTTGACTACTTGTCTAAACTGCTTTTCTAGTCCCCAGTTCCTTAAAGGGACACTGAACCCAAATTTTTTCTTTTGTAATTCAGATAGAGCATGAAATTTTAAGCAACTTTCTAATTTACTCCTATTATCAAATTTTCTTTATTCTCTTGGTATCTTTATTTGAAATGCAAGAATGTAAGTTTAGATGCCGGCCCATTTTTGGTGAACAACCTGGGTTGTCCTTGCTGATTGGTGGATACATTCATCCACCAATAAAAAAGTGCTGTTGAGAGTCCTGAACCAAGAAAAAACATAGATGCCTTCTTTTCAAATAAAGATAGTAAGAGAACAAAGAAATTGATAATAGGAGTAAATTAGAAAGTTGCTTAAAAGTGCATGCTCTATCTGAATCACGAAAGAAAAAATTTGGGTTCAGTGTCCCTTTAATAATCTGAATTTTTACATGAATAACATATTATAGCAACTCAGGTGTGTTTTTTTTTTTTGTTTTGTTTTTTTTTTGTTTTGTTTTTTAAATTGGGAAAACAATTCAAGTGCAAAATCCGGATAATGGCATAGAAGCACCAGTGGTGTAGACGAGGCTTGACAATGTTATTTTGTTAACATACTGCAAAACTTTGCTTGTTTTGCCATTTACCCACCTCCTCTGCTGCGGCCAGTTAGGGACAGATATGTAGCAGTTTCAATTCTCAGAAAATGAACATTTCAAAGTTAAAGGGACAGTCTACTTGAATATTGTTATTGTATAAAAAGATAGATAATCCCTTTTATTATTACTATTCCCCAGTTTTGCATAACCAACAGTTATATTAATACACGTTTTACCTCTGTGATTTCCTTGTTTCTAAGCCTCTGCAGACTGCCCCCATCTCAGTTCTTTTGACAGACATGCATTTTAGCCAATCAGTGCTGACTCATAACTCCACGGGAATTAGCACAATTTTATATGGCACACATGAACTAGCGATTTCTAGCTGTTAAAAACTGTCAATGTACTGAGATAAGAGGCAGCCTTTAACAGTTCAGAAATTCGTTTTAAGCCTACCTAGGTTTAGCTTTCAACAAAGAATACCAAGAGAACAAAGCAAATTTGATGATAACAAAAGTAAATTGGAAAGTTGTTTACAATTGCAGGCCCTATCTGAATCATGAAAGTTTAATTTTGACTTACCTGTCCCTTTTAAAGGTACAGTACAAGCAAAATAATTTATTTGGATATAACATGCAATTTTGTGAAACAAATTTCCTATTAACTTCTATTATCAGATTTGCTTAATTCTCTCTGTATCATTTTGTTGAAGAACATACCTAGGTAGGCTCAGAAGAACATACCTAGGTAAGCTCAGTAAAAACCTTTCAAATGGGCTGGACTGTCTTTCAGTATAGGCGGAAGTTTAACCTAAAATGCTATTTCAAATGACATAATCAAGGTAAAGGAACTTATTGTAAGTAATTTAATGCACTCCAGCAGGTAAAATTAAAAATTGGTAACATTTTACAGTACAACATCTCTAATTACAGGAAGCATGGAGAGAGCAAAATAAATAATGAAATCATTTTGCTAAGTAGTTTAAATGTTTACTGTTCCTTTAAACTAATGAACTAATGGTCCCCTGGCCATGTCAACAGTGGCTTCTACATATCTATAATTTGCCTAAAATTGCAGGCATATCACATGCTACCCCCTTAAAAAAGATAAAGGCGAATTAGTAGCGGTTGCATGCTCACCTTTCAGGTTACTCATTTTTAGGCATTATTATTATTTATTTATAAAGCGCCAACAGATTCCGCAGCGGTGTCCATGGGTACAAAAATAAAAGTACAATACGATATGAAAGACACCAGACAAAGTTTAACAAACATATACAGGGGGAATTGAGGGCCCTGTTCCCGTGGGAACTTAAAATCTAGATGGGAAGGAGGGTGAGAAACAGGAGGTGGGGACTGCAAAGGTGAGAATGATGTTAGTGTGGAGTTAGATGAGGGCAGCTATTAGGCAAGTGGCATTCATTTGTTACTGATTTGGAGATAGGCTTCCCTGAAAAAAGGTCTTTAGGGAGCGTTTAAAGGAGGAAAGGTTAGGGGAAAGTCTGACAGCTCGAGGAAGTGCGTTCCAGATGGTTGGTGCCGCATGAGAGAAGTCCTGTAGTCTAGCATGGGAGGAGGTGATGGTAGAAAATGCAAGGAGCAGGTCATTGATGGATCTTAGGGGTTGGGCTGGAGTATATTTGTTGATGAGTGAGGACAGGTAGGGGGGAGCTGCGTTGGTAAGGACTTTGTAGGTGAGGGTGAGAATGATGTTAGTGTGGAGTTAGATGAGGGCAGCTATTAGGCAAGTGGAATTCATTTGTTACTGATTTGGAGATAGTCTTCCCTGAACAAAAAGGTCTTCAGGGAGCATTTAAAGGAGGAAAGGTTAGGGGAAAGTCTGACAGCTCGAGGAAATGCGTTCCAGATGGTTGGTGCCGCACAAGAGAAGTCCTGTAGTCTAGCATGGGAGGAGGTGATGGTAGAAAATGCAAGGAGCAGGTCATTGTTGGATCTTAGGGGGTGGGCTGGAGTATATTTGTTGATGAGTGAGGAGAGGTGGGGGGGGGCTGTGCTGGTAAGGGCTTTGTAGGTCAGGGTGAGAATTTTAAATTTAATTCTGCTGTGGATGGGGAGCCAGTGAAGTGACTTGCAGAGAAGTGCAGCAGATACAGAGCGTCGGGAGAGGTGGATTATCCTAGCAGAGGCATTTAGGATGGATTGAAGAGGGGAGAGAGGGAGGTCAGTTAGTAGGTTATTACAGTAGTCAAGTCAAAACATTACCACAGAGTGGATTAGCTGTTTAGTAGTTTCAGCACTCAGAAACAGATTAATTTTGGAGATATTGCTTAGGTGGTTGCAACAGGATGAAGAGAGCAATTGGATGTGTGGTATGAAGGACAGGTTGGAGTCAAGTGTAACTCCTTGGCAGCGGACTTGGGGTGATGGGGAGATAGTGGTGCATATCTTCAGTATTCATTAGGGAAACAAATGCAGAATATGGCTGCGGTGTAAGGCATTTGGCTCTTCCCAACACCATATTTTATTAGGAAAGAAGTGCAATGCACAAATGTGTGCAAATCGGATATTCATGTGTTAAATATTCTAATAAATCCAGCATTTAAAAGAGACAATTGCCTCAGACCGCATCCATATGTGGCATATCCTTCCCTAACAAATAATGAACACTAATTTTATGTCCCTGTAAAAATGACAGTACTGTAAAGCTACAAAATATAATTGTAATAAATTGCCTATTATTGCTTAAGTGTAAATATTTTATACTTTTAGTTTTCTAGGAAAATTGTATAAAATCTTATAAATTAATAAAGCTAATATGTGCAATTAATGAGACGTCTGTTTAATAAAATACACATTCACCACAAAGGACATAATATTAAAATGTGACATATATATATATATTTTATCTTGCATGCAACAAATATATAAAAAAATACTGCTAGTGGGTTATTACTAAATACCAATTTGGTCAAATAATAACAGTAGGATTAAACATGATTATATAAAAACAGATCTCAAATGGAAATAGCTTTAAAGGGATATTAAACCCAATTTTTTTTCTTTAAAAAAAAAACTATTTAAATTATCATTTTTTCTTCATTCTCTTGCTATCTTTTGTTGAAAAGCAGGGACCTACACTTAGGGGCCGGCCCATTTCTGGGGCACTATATGGCAGCAGTTTTGCAAGAATATTATCCATTTGCTATAGCACTATATAGCAGCACTATTTTCTGCCATGTAGTATTCCAGATGTCTACCTAGGTATCTCTTCAAAATAGAATACCATGGGAATAAAGCAAATTTTTAACTCTTTAAAATGTTATGCTCTGTCTGAGTCACAAAAGAACATTTTTGGGTTTCATATCCCTTTAATAACAGTCAGATGGTTTGGGTTTCTAGACACCTAAATAATTCCTTTGTTTCTGATATTGAGTCACAGTATTGGCTAAACTAAAATCCCAGAAAATGAATTGACTTTTCAGTGTCTCCTTTCTAATTCCTGAAATGAGCGTAAACTCGGCAACCATAAGACATTGTATGATTTGAAAACAAGATTTTGGCATTTCTGGCACTCCTTGATTTAAGAGAGCGTAGCTGCGACTTGTTCAATAAAACTTGCCAAGTTAATATCTCTTTCCGACAGGCCGCCACATTCATGAGTGCTCAGAGTTATGTGGACCTGAAAAAATACAAACAAATATTAAACAAAACCCAACATTCCTTTCATGATTCAGATAGAGAATACAATTTAAAAACTTTACATTTTTACGATTTTCAAATTTACTTTGATCTAATGTAATTCTTTGTTGAAGAGATATCTAGATAGGTAATGTGCACATGGCTCAATCACTACATAAAAGAAAAAAATGCTGCCATCTAGTGCTCTTGCTAATGTACAACATTGTTGCAAAACTGCTGCTATATAGTGCTGCAAACACGTGCACACTGTTCAGCTTCCCCCCCGCTTTTCAACAAAGGATAACAAGAAAATAAATTTGATAATAGAAGTAAATTGGAAAAATGTTTGAAATGTTATGTTCTATCTGAATCATGAAATAAACAAAAAAAAAGTTTTATGTCTCTTTAATCACACAGAAGCATTCTTTGGAACCTATGGTACATTTTCTTGTCTTGTTTTAATTTTAAAAATGACTTTGCTTTTAATCTTTCTTTTTTAGCGCCATTTGAACAGGGCCTATTACTATCAATACCCCAAGAGGGGGCTGAAATCTTTACAGGAAGGCAATAGAACAGATTTCCCTTTTGCAGTAGTAGTAGGAGACACTAGCACTAGGTCCTGTCAGTTTATTGCCCATGCTCAGTAGAGGACTTCAGCTGCAACAATCATATGACAGTATAATTTAGGATTTACAACAGTAGCTCCCTTATCTCACTAAAGTCAGTGGCTACACTGAGAATTTCTAAGTGCTCATTTTGCAAGAAAACAAACACATTGCTTGCTGTTTTCCTTTGGTTTAACTATTTTTTTTTTTTATTAAAGGAGAACTATTTCAAATCCCTTGAATAATAATAGTGATAGTGAATTGGATTTTTTTTAAAAATTGTATGCAATCTCAATCATGATAGAAAACATTTAATGTGCATTTAATAAAGTGCCAATGGTTTCAAAACATTTATTTTGTATGTAGACTGCTGCTGTATTTATTATTATCAGGTATTTGTAGAGCGCCAACAGATTCCGCAGCGCATAGTATACAGATGCTCGGATATAAAAACTGACTTTAATGTCAGTCAAAAAAAACTGATTATTTTTATTTAATTACCTTGTTGTAGACATTGAACCACTCCGGATGATGATCTAGTTTCTCAGCTTGTAGTGCCACCCTGGTCATAAACCCAAATGCCTAATATGAAATACAGAAAGTTAATTGTAATGTAACACGTATAGATTATCTGCATTTACTGCAAGAACAGCGCTATTATGAGCTGCACTAATGACACATTCTCTGAAGTGCTGGTTTTAAATCTTTTAGAATCTATTGGTTAGTTATTTGCTACTATAATTTATTGTAATCTCTTTATACAAAGACTTATTTCTTCTGTTAAGTGTGATCAGTCCACGGGTCATCATTACTTGTGGGATATTAACTGCTCCCCTACAGGAAGTGCAAGAGGATTCACCCAGCAGAGTTGCTATATAGCTCCTCCCCTCTACGTCACCTCCAGTCATTCTCTTGCACCCAACGACTAGATAGGATGTGTGAGAGGACTATGGTGATATATTTAGTTTTTATATCTTCAATCAAAAGTTTGTTATTTTATAATAGCACCGGAGTGTGTTATTCCTTCTCTGGTAGAATTTGAAGAAGAATCTACCTGAGTTTTTCTATGATTTTAGCCGGAGTAGTTAAGATCATATTGCTGTTTCTCGGCCATCTGAGGAGAGGTAAACTTCAGATCAGGGGACAGCAGGCAGATTAATCTGCAAAGAGGTATGTAGCAGTTTATTATTTTCTGACATGGAATTGATGAGAAAATCCTGCCATACCGTTATAATGTAAACTCAGCCTTGAATGCAGTAGATGTAGCTGATATCAGGCTGTCATGTATGTATATTTTACACTTCAGTTTTCTGGGAAATGGTACTTCTCTGGCTTTTAAACTGTATACATAGACTTAACCTATTTTGCAGGGACTTGCAATAGGTTTTAAATGACAATTATTGAGGTAAAACGTTTTTTTGCTGGCATGTAAAAACGTTTTTTTCTCTGAGGTACTGGGTGAAAAAATGTTTTGGGCACTTTTTTTCCACTTGGCAATAGTTTTGATTTAAATTAGAGCAGTTCACTGATCCCTCTCACTGTTATGTGTGTGGGGGAGGGGCCATTTTGGTGCTTTCACTATGCATCAGAAAAACTCAGTCAGAGGTTCATTTTCTTCCTGCATGATCCGGTTCATCTCTACAGAGTTCAGGGATCTCAAGAGTCTTTTTTGAGGGAAGTAATCATTCACAGCAGAGCTGTGCTGATTGTATTGACTGTGATATAAAAAACGTTTATTTGTGTATTTTTTTTTTCTGCTGCCTGGGTTAGTTATCATTTGCTGAGGGGAACAATCCTTTGCTAAAACTGTATATTCTGACAAAGATTGATGCTATAACTTAATTATTTTATCTGTTATAATATTTTCTGTGCTTCTTAAAGGCACAGTTTGTTTTCATATTATTTGTAAATTACTTTGAAAAGTATTTCCAAGTTGCTGTTTATTTGCTAGTGTGTTAAACATGTCTGATTCAGAGGAATATCTCTGTGCTATATGTGTTAATGCCAAAGTGGAGCTCAATAGAAATTTATGTACTAAATGTATTGATGCTACTTTAAAAAATAGTCAATCTGTACAAATTGAACATATTTCACCAAACAACGAGGGGAGAGTTATGCCGACTAACTCGCCTCACGTGTCAGTACCTGCATCTCCCGCTCAGGAGGTGCGTGATATTGTAGCGCCGAGTGCATCTGGGCGGCCATTACAAATCACATTACAAGATATGGCTACTGTTATGACTGAAGTTTTGGCTAAACTACCAGAACTAAGAGGTAAACGTGATCACTCTGGGATGAGAACAGCTGATAATGCAAGGGCCATGTCTGATACTGCGTCACAGTTTGCAGAACGTGAAGACGGAGAGCTTCATTCTGTGGGTGACGGTTCTGATCCAAATAAACTGGACTCAGACATTTCAAATTTTAAATTTAAGCTTGAGAACCTCCGTGTGTTACTAGGGGAGGTATTAGCGGCTCTGAATGATTGTAACACAGTTGCAATCCCAGAAAAAATGTGTAGGTTGGATAAATATTTTGCGGTACCGACGAGTACTGACGTTTTTCCTATACCTAAGAGACTTACTGACATTGTTACTAAGGAGTGGGATAGACCCGGTGTGCCTTTCTCACCCCCTCCTATATTCAGAAAAATGTTTCCAATAGACGCCGCCACACGGGACTTATGGCAAATGGTCCCTAAGGTGGAGGGAGCAGTTTCTACTTTAGCTAAGCGTACCACTATCCCAGTGGAGGATAGCTGTGCTTTTTCAGATCCAATGGATAAAAAATTAGAGGGTTACCTTAAGAAAATGTTTGTTCAACAAGGGTTTATATTGCAACCTCTTGCATGTATTGCGCCTGTCACGGCTGCAGCAGCATTTTGGTTTGAGTCTCTGGAAGAGACACTTCAATCATCCACACTAGATGACATCACACACAAACTTAAAATTCTTAAGTTAGCTAATTCATTTATTTCAGATGCCGTAGTACATTTAACTAAACTTGCGGCTAAAAATTCAGGATTCGCCATTCAGGCACGCAGAGCTCTGTGGCTAAAATCCTGGTCAGCTGATGTTACGTCTAAATCTAAATTGCTTAATATTCCTTTCAAAGGGCAGACCTTATTCGGGCCCGGCTTGAAAGAGATTATTGATGACATTACAGGAGGTAAAGGTCATGCCCTGCCTCAGGACAAGGCCAAAGCCAAGGCTAGACAGTCCAATTTTCGTTCCTTTCGTAATTTCAAAGCAGGAGCAGCATCAACTTCCTCTGCACCAAAACAGGAAGGAGCTGTTGCTCGCTACAGACAAGGCTGGAAACCTAACCAGTCCTGGAACAGGGGCAAACAGGCCAGAAAACCTGCTGCTGCCCCTAAGACAGCATGAATTGAGGGCCCCCGATCCGGGACCGGATCTAGTGGGGGGCAGACTTTCCCTCTTCGCCCAGGCTTGGGCAAGAGATGTTCAGGATCCCTGGGCGTTAGAGATCATATCTCAGGGATACCTTCTGGACTTCAAATCCTCTCCCCCAAGAGGGAGATTTCATCTGTCAAGGTTGTCAACAAACCTAACAAAGAAGGAAGCGTTTCTACGCTGCGTACAAGATCTTTTATTAATGGGAGTGATCCATCCAGTTCCGCGGTTGGAACAAGGACAAGGGTTTTACTCAAATCTGTTTGTAGTTCCCAAAAAGAGGGAACCTTCAGGCCAATCTTGGATTTAAAGATCCTAAACAAATTCCTAAGAGTTCCATCGTTCAAGATGGAAACTATTCGAACAATTTTGCCCATGATCCAAGAGGGTCAGTACTTGACCACAGTGGATTTAAAGGATGCTTACCTTCACATACCGATTCACAGAAGTCATTACCGGTATCTAAGGTTTGCCTTTTTAGACAGGCATTACCAGTTTGTAGCTCTTCCATTCGGACTGGCTACGGCTCCAAGAATATTCACAAAGGTTCTGGGCACTCTTCTGGCGGTACTAAGACCGCGAGGAATTTCAGTAGCTCCGTACTTAGACGACATACTGATACAAGCTTCAAGCTTTCAAACTGCCAAATCTCATACAGAGATAGTACTGGCATTTCTAAGGTCGCATGGATGGAAAGTGAACGAAGAGAAAAGTTCTCTCTTTCCACTCACAAGAGTTCCCTTCCTGGGGACTCTGATAGATTCTGTAGAAATGAAGATTTACCTGACAGAGGACAGGTTAACAAAACTTCAAAATGCATGCCGTGTCCTTCATTCCATTCAAGAGACCAGAAATTCTCTTCTATGGTGGCTTTATCGGCCACATCTGTCCAGGGGAATGCCATTCAGCAGGCCAGACTGGTCAATTGTAACAACAGACGCCAGCCTACTAGGTTGGGGCGCTGTCTGGAATTCTCTGAAGGCTCAGGGACTATGGAATCAGGAGGAGAGTCTTCTTCCAATAAACATTCTGGAATTGAGAGCAGTCCTCAATGCTCTTCTGGCTTGGCCCCAGTTAGCAACTCGGGGGTTCATCAGGTTCCAGTCGGACAACATCACGACTGTAGCTTATATCAACCATCAGGGAGGGACAAGAAGCTCCCTAGCAATGATGGAAGTATCGAAGATAATTCGCTGGGCAGAGTCTCACTCTTGCCACCTGTCTGCAATCCACATCCCGGGAGTGGAGAACTGGGAGGCGGATTTCTTAAGTCGTCAGACTTTTCATCCGGGGGAGTGGGAACTTCATCCAGAGGTCTTTGCCCAAATACTTCCACGTTGGGGCAAACCAGAGATAGATCTCATGGCGTCTCGACAGAACGCCAAGCTTCCGCGCTACGGGTCCAGATCCAGGGATCCGGGAGCGGTCCTGATAGATGCCTTGACAGCACCATGGACCTTCAGGATGGCTTATGTGTTTCCACCTTTCCCGATGCTTCCTCGATTGATTGCCAGAATCAAACAGGAGAAAGCATCAGTGATTCTAATAGCGCCTGCATGGCCACGCAGGACTTGGTATACAGATCTGGTGGACATGTCATTCTGTCCACCTTGGTCGTTACCTCTGAAACAGGACCTTCTGATTCAGGGTCCTTTCAAACATCAAAATCTAACTTCTCTGAAGCTGACTGCTTGGAAATTGAACGCTTGATCTTATCAAAGCGTGGTTTTTCTGAGTCAGTTATTGATACCTTAATACAGGCTAGGAAGCCTGTCACCAGAAAGATTTACCATAAAATATGGCGTAAATACCTATATTGGTGCGAATCCAAAGGTTACTCTTGGAGTAAGGTTAGGATTCCTAGGATATTGTCTTTTCTACAAGAAGGTTTAGAAAAGGGGTTATCCGCTAGTTCCTTAAAGGGACAGATCTCAGCTCTGTCCATTCTGTTACACAAGCGTCTGTCAGAAGTTCCAGACGTTCAGGCTTTTTGTCAGGCTTTGGCCAGGATTAAACCTGTGTTTAAAGCTGTGGCTCCACCATGGAGTTTAAACCTTGTTCTTAACGTTTTACAGGGTGTTCCGTTTGAACCCCTTCATTCCATTGATATAAAGTTGTTATCTTGGAAAGTTCTATTTTTAATGGCTATTTCCTCGGCTCGAAGAGTCTCTGAGTTATCAGCCTTACATTGTGATTCTCCTTATTTGATTTTTCACTCGGATAAGGTAGTTCTGCGTACTAAGCCTGGGTTCTTACCTAAGGTAGTCACTAACAGGAATATCAATCAGGAGATTGTTGTTCCATCCTTGTGCCCAAATCCTTCTTCGAGGAAGGAACGTCTTTTGCACAATCTGGATGTAGTTCGTGCCCTTAAATTTTATTTACAGGCAACTAAAGATTTTCGACAAACGTCTTCCCTGTTTGTCGTTTACTCTGGTCAGAGGAGAGGTCAAAAAGCTTCTGCTACCTCTCTCTCTTTTTGGCTTCGTAGCATAATTCGTTTAGCTTATGAGACTGCTGGACAGCAGCCTCCTGAAAGAATTACAGCTCATTCCACTAGAGCTGTGGCTTCCACTTGGGCCTTTAAGAATGAGGCCTCTGTTGAACAGATTTGCAAGGCTGCAACTTGGTCTTCGCTTCATACTTTTTCCAAATTTTACAAATTTGACACTTTTGCTTCCTCGGAGGCTATTTTTGGGAGAAAGGTTCTTCAGGCAGTGGTTCCTTCTGTATAAAGAGCCTGCCTATCCCTCCCGTCATCCGTGTACTTTTGCTTTGGTATTGGTATCCCACAAGTAATGATGACCCGTGGACTGATCACACTTAACAGAAGAAAACATAATTTATGCTTACCTGATAAATTCCTTTCTTCTGTAGTGTGATCAGTCCACGGCCCGCCCTGTTTTTTAAGGCAGGTAAATATTTTTTAAATTATACTCCAGTCACCACTACACCCTTGGCTTCTCCTTTCTCGTTGGTCCTTGGTCGAATGACTGGAGGTGACGTAGAGGGGAGGAGCTATATAGCAACTCTGCTGGGTGAATCCTCTTGCACTTCCTGTAGGGGAGCAGTTAATATCCCACAAGTAATGATGACCCGTGGACTGATCACACTACAGAAGAAAGGAATTTATCAGGTAAGCATAAATTATGTTTTTTTAATAGAGGAGGTTTATATACTTTTTCTTTCTGACAGTTACATTAAGGATAAATAAGAAGTTATACTGAGTAACATATCACTTTACATTAAACCTTTTTTTATTATAAAATATTTGTGAATATGTGTAAGTGTTCCCCCACCCCTCTTTCATATGCAGATGATTTGAATACACAGATTGCTTTTTTTCCTGTTTGTTACAATCTATGGTTTTCGGTTAATTTACCCTGTTAAAATCCTTAAAATGAAATTCTTTGCAGATAGCATCTCGTCCATCCAACTCATTCCAGCCCACTGCTCTCAGGTTAGGCAGCAGCTGATCTCTCTCCTCTCCGCTGAGTCTGTGCGCTTTCCCCGCCTATCAGCAAACAGAAAACCCTCTTATCTCAACATCAAAATACATTTTTGTTAACAATTGCAGTTTACGTACTGTTTAGACTGACTGACTAAGCCTGGGTGACAGGGATAGTGTTATGAATGCTCATTGTCCTGTCAGACTGCCTCCTTTATCTCTCTGCGTTTTAGAATTTTGCACTGTAGCCAATCGGTGCTGGTTCTTGCGTAAACCTCATTCTCCATGGGAGCGAGCACAACGTTATCTATAAGGCACACATGAACTAGCACTTTCTTGCTGTTGTGCAAGATTTAAAAAGCACTGTGATAAGGGGCGACCTGCTGGGGCTTAGAAACAAGCAAACTAAGAGGTTTTAAAGGAGAATGGGTAGTAAAGGCATAATCTATCTTTTTAAATAACAAAATCAAGTAGACTTATGCTTTTGCCATAAGTACCACACAAATTGTGCTTGTCTCATGCTTCACTAGTGCGACTGGAACTCATCTTCTGTAGCCTGAGTATAATGTCAGCTACATATTACACAGGGATTACTTAGAGCAGTGCACACACTATTTTAAAGCTATTTATCATTGCCAACAATTAAGGGAGGTAAGGTACAATTACACACCAGGGCTTTCAAAAATTTTTACAGACAGTTGTGTGTAAATCATTAATAAGTGATAGTTTTACATTTTGTAAGCTGAAATTTTGCAGTTCAGTACAACAGGACCAACAATGCACTATTTGGAGCTATCTGAACACATTGGGTCAGCCAATGACAAGAGGCATGTTGTTCAGCCACCAATCAGCTGCTTGCGTCCAGTGGTGAGGCTGGAGAGGGTTGTCAGTGAATTTCACCCAGTGTGTTGACTCAATAAACAAAATAATGAGAAACAGGTTAATGACCAGCCTTGGTTTAGTATTAACTGAAGAATCGTTTAATTATTAACACATCCTCTGCCTGGCAAGCACCCTCTGTAGTCTCTACCCCCCAAATATTCTTGTTGAGACAGTGTGCCCAAACAGCATCTGATTCTGCCCTCGCCCCTCTGTACTACAGTATGTCAGTAGTGGCAGTCGATGCTTTCAAATACTCATCTGATATGTTATCCTGCATTAGGTTGGGGAATATTACAGTATTCCAGGTGTGCAGAGATCATTTACTGTCCGTGCACTGCCACACCAACACAAATACAGAATAATAATCTGAAAAATGTACCAAGAGCCTGTCCTGTTTTATATAAACTATAACATGCAGCATTTAATCTCAGTTTAATTGTGAAACAACTTATTAACTTAACTTTATTTTGTAGTGAAAATCATTTCTTAAAAGAATATGAAATACCCTAAATTAAGTATAATCAGTTGTGAAAATACAAAGGGTTTTAAAGGGACATGCAAGTCAATACAATGCACAGAGAGTAGATACCATTCAGTGTCCCTGTAAGCTCAGAGGTTGGCATGGGGCCGGCATGTGTATGTTGTGCTAATTTTGGAATTACATTTGAGGCTAATAACATTGCTGCACTGTTTTATATATCACGGCTGTACAGACCAAGCATGCAATACTCTGTTACGCCCCTTTAATATTGAATGAAAAAAAAGGTTTTGGGAAGAGCTGAAGGCACTGCCTGTGATTGGCCAGTATGGAGCAGTTACATCATCAGCATTAGAGCGTGTTTATAGGGCTGAGGTGCCACTGCCTGTGATTGGCCAGTATGGAGCAGTTACATCATCAGCATTAGAGCGTGTTTATAGGGCTGAGGTGCCACTGCCTGCATCAGAAGAGCAAGGAATTATTTATAAGGAAAGCCAGTGCTATTTATTTTACAGTATCTGTTATTTTCATAACTGGTCATAATACCAGAGGATTTGTATGTTCTGTTAACCCCTTATCAACCAATTATGTTTTGCACATCAAAAACCAAAGTTTTAGTTTGGTACATGCTGTATTTGTTATAGCCTTCCTGATTGGTTAAGGGGGCTGTAAAACACAAGGCAGGCAGTGGTTGGCTCTCTGCAGCTGCACCATGACACATAGGGGCTCAGCGAATCATGTCCAACAGACATCGCTGAATGCGCTGTTGGCATTTAACATTGCACAAGCAGTTCTGGTGAACTGCTTGTGCAATGCCGCCCCCTGCAGATTTGCCACCAATCGGCAGCTAGCAGGGGGTGTCAATCAACCCGATCGTATCTGATCGGGTTGACTGCTGTCCACCACTCAGAGATGGCGGATGTCTTAAGACCGCTGCTTCTTAACGGCTGTTTCCGGGGAGCCTGAAGGCTTGCGCGGAAACAGATGTATTAGGCACCATATGGTGCTTAATAATTTGGCCCCTAAGAGCGTAGATATTTGAACATGTTAATCTTGTCCTTAGAGCCCAGAGCCATTATGTGACATATATCATTATCCAGATAAAAGCTAACTGGTTAAAATAGGCAACACTTTCACGTTATGAGAAGGCTGCACACATTGTAGTAGCCTATTATTTTTGTCTCTCAAATATATATAATGTAATAAATCAATACAGAGAAGAAAGTCTCTCTCCCAACGCTACTGTATATCTGTCTGGTTGCCTAATGTTACATAATGTCCACCTGGCATATTATCTAATTAACTATGATGTAAAAACACCACTTGATGTTTAATTTACGTAAATCATTAGTGAATACTAAGAGGGTAAATGTAGCATGACTGCAGTTTACAAGTAGCGAACCTGCCCGACTGCAATCGGCACTTGTGGTGTTTCATTCTTTGCACGGCAGAATTTACCATTGCACAAGAGGATCCTTGTGCAATGCCGCCCCCTGCTCTGGAGCAACCAATTACATTAGAGTAGGAAATGTCAATCACCTCCAATGAGTGAGTGTAGAGGTAATTAATCTCGCCACTTCTGAGGTAGCGGAGAAGAAAAAAAAAGCAGTTTCTCAGCTTAATAAATGTACCCTTAAGCAGTGCCACAAAACTGCCGTGTGTGTTGAGAAAACATCTAGGGTTGGATTTAACAAGCAGCGAATGCTGCTGTGTACGCCTGAAACCTAAGTTAAGAAGCAGCGGGCGCAAGACCGCTGGTCCTTAACTTGTTTACCGCCTTTTAGGTGTCGGACTGCAATCATCCCGATCTGATCGGGATGATTGACACCCCCTGCTAGCGGCTGATTGGCCGCAAATCTGCAGGGGGCAACATTGCACAAGCATTTTACTAGAAATGCTTGTGCAATGTTAAATGCCCACAGCGTATGCTGCAGTGAATCATGTCCATCCGGAATTTGATAAATCTACCCCTTTGTGTCTAACAAAATAAATATTTACTATTAAAAACACTAAAAGGTGTATAGGTCAATAAGATTAAATGTCACTATAATATGAAAAAAGTTATTTTATGTATACACACACTTCAAATCCCATTCAGTGAGAGCCTTAGTATGTCACTGTGGTGTAACAGTAACATAAGGCAGACTGGAGCATACTGCAATATGCACACAATATGCTTTTTTTGTTCCTTGCACATGAGCCAGTAAAATCAGGCATAATGTCATTAACAAAAACCTGTAGGGATAAACAACCGCAAATGTTCCCTTGATGTCTTTTGTTAAGTGCCAGCACAGGGTCATAGAAAAGGGAGTGAGAAATACAGAAAAAAAAATATTATGTAGCACTAATTTATGTATCCAACTACATCACAAATATCCATCACATGAAGAAACGTATTACAGTAATACATTATTTTATACTTCTACATCTAGTGTTACAAAATATTTAACATTTGTTAGAAAACATTTTATTTAAATGTGGTTAGCGTAACAGAAATACATTTACTTAGCAGATCTGTTACACATAAGTCGCGCTGGTTTTAAAGGCATTAAAAAGACACCTTATTATAGAATCAAGTTTATTTAATTTTCCAAGAATTATATAAAAAGATAGGCCTCAAAAAAGTATTTTTCACATAAAGAATAATTAATAATATGTGAAAATATCTCACTGTAACTAGCCAGTCCCCACAGGTGCTTATATCATTGTGCAGCGAAGGATAAGCTGTCATCAACTCTCTGGTACCTTCCACTGTTTTTATGTTATAACCTGAAGTGTGTCCTGGGTGGTGTAGGGCTTGCACAAAGGGTTAAACCTTACCCTCAACCATCCTGCGGGATTGCCACAGTTTGGGAAGTCTGGCCCACTACCTGTCTGCAGCCTTTCAGTGTCCCAGTTTTAAGGGATCTACCTAAGTCATGTTCTCCAGACATGCAGATCCCCCTCCTGAAAAGTTCCAGACCAGGGCCGGATTTATAATAAGGCAGAGTAGGCATGTGCCTACAGGCGTCCTCCATAGAGGGGCACCTAACTCAGCTGGCAACCTTAACAAAGATGTCTGCCACACTGTCGATGGCCATCTTAGTTAAAGGGACACTGAGCCCAAATTTTTCCTTTCATGAATCAGATAGAGCATGCAATTTTATGCAACTTTCTAATTTACTTCTATTATCAATTTTTCTTCGTTCTCTTGCTATCTTTATTTGAAAAAGAAGGCATCTAAGCTAAGAGCCAGCACATTTTTGGCTCAGAACCATGGACAGCACTTGTTTATTGGTGCTGTCCAATCAGCAAGGACAACCCAGGTTGTTCACCAAAAATGGGCCGGCATCTAAACTTACATTCTTGCTTTTCAAATAAACATACCAAGAGAATGAAGAAAATGTGATAATATGAGTAAATTAGAAAGTCGCTTAAAATTGCATGCTCTATCTGAATCAGGAAAGAAAAAAATTTGGGTTCAGTGTCCCTTTAAGGTAGCCTGCAAAGCGGGGGGGGGGGGGCGCTTCCTATTTAGGTGCCTACAGGCACCAGGGCTGAAAATCCGGCCCTGGCCCAGACTATGACCCTGCCCCTCCCGATGCTACACCATCCATAAAAATCCTAGTGGGTCAATGCTCACATCCTAAAAAATGTTTGGAGGTATGGTTAAACACATAGTTAAAGTCGGTTCAGAGCAGTAATGCTGTACTGGGACCTAGCTGGACACATCCAGTGAGCTAGATATATATGTAGACACCACACACCATCTAGCTCCAAGAAGGGCATTGCTGCTTCTGAGTATACCAAGGTATGCATTTCAACAACAAAAACTAAGTACATTTTATAACAGAAGAGTAAAGTCTCTTAAAATGGTATTAAAGTTTAATTCTGACTTTCATGTCCCTTTAAAGAGCTTTCTGGAGTTTCTTTTTACAGTCGGTTCAGAGCAGTAATGCTGTACTGGGACCTAGCTGGACACATCCAGTGAGCTAGATATATATGTAGACACCACACACCATCTAGCTCCAAGAAGGGCATTGCTGCTTCTGAGTATACCAAGGTATGCATTTCAACAACAAAAACTAAGTACATTTTATAACAGAAGAGTAAAGTCTCTTAAAATGGTATTAAAGTTTAATTCTGACTTTCATGTCCCTTTAAAGAGCTTTCTGGAGTTTCTTTTTACAGTCTTCCCCAAAATCCTTGTTGTATTTAAAAGGATATAAAGTCAGAATTAAAAGTTCACGGTTTAGAGAGAGCATACACTTTTAAGAGACTATATTCTTTGTTTTCTTGGTATCCTTTGTTGGAAAACAAATGTAGGTAGGCTCAGGAACATTTTTACCTCGCTCTCAGTTTTCATTTAAAAGTCATAAAAGTGCAAAAAAAAAAAGTACTTTTGTGATAGATATTTATAATTGCATTGTTGCTTGTTAATATAAAATATAATATATATATATAATATATTAACCCCCAGAGGGTCAGCTCCAGAGCTACTGAACACAACCCAATAGTACATGGTCACTGGTCACCTTAATTGTATGCAATTTCCTACGTGCCTCCTAAAGGCACTAGGTATTAGGGACTCAAGGCATTGAGGGGGAAGCCATTGCTGTTTTGTGGTCATGGTTGGTTAGTGGGTGGGGTCATGAGCATGACTGGTTGCCAGTTGGTGGTCATGTCTGGACAGTTCATAGGAGTGTCTGGTGGTCTATAGGCGTGTCTAGAGGTCCATAGGCATGTATGGTGGTCTATAGGCGTGTCTAGAGGTCCATAGGCATGTATGGTGGTCTATAGGCGTGTCTGGTGGTCTCCAAGTGTGTGTGGTGATCTATAAGTGTGTGTGGTGATCTATAGGTGTGTCTGGTGGTCTATAAGTGTGTGTGGTGGTCTATAGGCATGTGTGTCTGGTGGTCTATAAGTGTGTGTGGTGGTCTATAAGTGTGTGTGGTGGTCTATAGGCATGTGTGTCTGGTGGTCTATAAGTGTGTGTGGTGGTCTATAAGTGTGTGTGGTGGTCTATAGGCATGTGTGTCTGGTGGTCTATAAGTGTGTGTGGTGGTCTATAGGCGTGTCTGGTGGTCTACAAGTGTGTGTGGTGGTCTATAGGCGTGTCTGGTGGTCTATAAGCATGTGTGTCTAGTGGCCTATAGGCATGTCCGGCGGTCTATAGGCAGTGTTTAGGGAAAGTCTGTAAATCGTGACATATGGTTGTCTCAGGGTTTAGAATTACTGTCCTTTTCACATAGGGACATTAGGGAGGTCTGAATGTATTTTGGATATTTTGGTGTGTTGTAAAAACAACTGAGTAAACTTGTATTTATTTTTAAAAGCTTTGCAAAAAAAATAAGTCAGAAAAAAAAAAAAAAAAAAAAAAAAAAGGTTACAAACACAGCTGTCATATCATACACATTAGGCCACATTCACAAACAGGGAAATGAAGTTCCTGTATCCTAGCAACTAGATAAAAGAGCAGACAGTAGCGTATCGCAACATCGCTGTCAGATGCAATAACCGGTTTTATGTGCAGCTGCAAATATTAAACAGCAATTATAGACCACATGGAAAACTACTGCCAGACACAGTTTATATTAAGGATAAACACAGTTACCATAAAGGCAATAAGGCAACGCCCACTCGCATATAAACTGAAGAATAAAAACAACTCTAGGTAACTTCTATTAAATATCAATATGATGCTATAAAGATTAAGGATAGTGCAGTCTATATGAAATACTTATAGCAGGGGACACATATAGGTGCCATACAGTATACAATATTAAAAGGTATAAATGCTTACATGAAAGATGGGAAATATCATATACTGTACTAAATTGCATTAAAGGGACATAAAACATTGTTCTCTTTCATGATACAGATACAACATACAATTTTAAACAACTTTCCAATTTCAATCTATTATCTAATTTGCTTTGTTTTCTTGGTATCGTTTATTGAAAAACATATCTAGATAGGCGCAGGAGCAGCAATGCATTACTGGGAGCTAGCTGCCGATTGGTCGTTGCACTTGTTTGCCTCTTTTTATTGGCTCACCTGATGTGTTCAGCTATGTCCCAGTAGTTTGTTGCTGATTCTTGACCAATAACAAGAGAACAAAGGAAATTTGATAATAGAAGTAAATTGGAAAGTTGTCTAAAACTGCACTACTGGGAGCTAGCTGAGCACATCTGATGCCAATCATAAGAGGCAAATGTGTGTAGCCTCTAAAAACCAGCTAGCTCCCAGTAAAGCGTTGCTGCTCCTCAACATTCCTAGGTATGCTTTTTAACAAACAATACTAATAAAACAAAGTAAACTTGATAAAAGAAGTACATTTTAAAAAAAAATCTGTTAAAATGATGTGCTTGGTTTTAATTTTATTTTCATGTCTCGTTAATGTTGCTTTATAGGTGCATGAAACCCCAGTTTTTTCATGATTCAGACAGAGCACACACACAAAAAAGTTTCCAATTTACTTCTATTATCAAATTTGCTTTGTTCTCATGGTATTCTTTGTTGAAGAGACACCTAGATAGGCAGCGTGCATGTCTGGAGCCCTGCATGGACAGGAAATAGTGTTGCCCTCTAGTGCTCTTGCTAATGTATAACATTAGTACTACATGACAGGAAATAGTGCTGCCATCTAGTGCTCTTGCTAATGTATAGGATTAGTACTACATGACAGGAAATAGTGCTGCCATCTAGTGCTCTTGCTAATGTATAACATTAGTACTACATGACAGGAAATAGTGCTGCCATCTAGTGCTCTTGCTAATGTATAACATTAGTACTACATGACAGGAAATAGTGCTGCCATCTAGTGCTCTTGCTAATGTATAACCTTAGTACTACATGACAGGAAATAGTGCTGCCATCTAGTGCTCTTGCTAATGTATAACCTTAGTACTACATGACAGGAAATAGTGCTGCCATCTAGTTCCCTTGCTAATGTATAGGATTAGTACTACATGACAGGAAATAGTGCTGCCATCTAGTGCTCTTGCTAATGTATAGGATTAGTACTACATGACAGGAAATAGTGCTGCCATCTAGTGCCCTTGCTAATGTATAACATTAGTACTACATGACAGGAAATAGTGCTGCCATCTAGTGCTCTTGCTAATGTATAACATACTACATGACAGGAAATAGTACTACATGACAGGAAATAGTGCTGCCATCTAGTGCTCTTGTTAATGTATAACATTAGTACTACATGACAGGAAATAGTGCTGCCATCTAGTGATCTTGCTAATGTATAACATTAGTACTACATAACAGGAAATAGTGCTGCCATCTAGTGCTCTTGCTAATGTATAAGATTAGTACTACATGACAGGAAATAGTGCTGCCATCTAGTGCTCTTGCTAATGTATAACCTTAGTACTAAATGACAGGAAATAGTGCTGCCATCTAGTGCTCTTGCTAATGTATAACCTTAGTACTAAATGACAGGAAATAGTGCTGCCATCTAGTGCTCTTGCTAATGTATAACCTTAGTACTAAATGACAGGAAATAGTGCTGCCATCTAGTGCTCTTGTTAATGTATAACATTAGTACTACATGACAGGAAATAGTGCTGCCATCTAGTGCTCTTGCTAATGTATAAGATTAGTACTACATGACAGCAAATAGTGCTGCTATCTAGTGCTCTTGCTAATGTATAACCTTAGTACTAAATGACAGGAAATAGTGCTGCCATCTACTGCTCTTGCTAATGTTTAATATTGTAGCAAAACTGCTGCTATTTAGGGGTAGATTTATCAGCCATTCTCCTTTAATTCCGTCCAAAATTGCGCATACCAACTGATCGTCATATTCATCAAAGCACTCTGCGCCTATAATTGCACAAATCTGAAGGAAAGTTCTTTGCACTCCGCTTGCATTCGCCTAGGCACACGGGCGCGTTCCCGAGTGCAACAATATACAGTGGGGGGAAAAAAGTATTTAGTCAGCCACCAATTGTGCAAGTTCTCCCACTTAAGAAGATGAGAGAGGCCTGTAATTTTCATCATATGTATACCTCAACTATGAGAGACAAAATGTGGAAACAAATCCAGACAATCACATTGTCTGATTTGGAAAGAATTTATTTGCATATTATGGTGGAAAATAAGTATTTGGTCACCTACAAACAAGCAAGATATCTGGCTCTCACAGACCTGTATCTTCTTCTTTAAGAGGCTCCTCTGTCCTCCACTCATTACCTGTATTAATGGCACCTGTTTGAACTTGTTATCAGTATAAAAGACACCTGTCCACAACCTCAAACAGTCACACTCCAAACTCCACTATGGTGAAGACCAAAGAGCTGTCGAAGGACACCAGAAACAAAATTGTAGACCTGCACCAGGCTGGGAAGACTGAATCTGCAATAGGCAAGCAGCTTGGTGTGAAGAAATCAACTGTGGGAGCAATAATTAGAAAATGGAAGACATACAAGACCACTGATAATCTCCCTCGATCTGGGGCTCCACGCAAGATCTCACCCTGTGGGGTCAAAATGATCACAAGAACGGTGAGCAAACATCCCAGAACCACACTGGGGGACCTAGTGAATGACCTGCAGAGAGCTGGACCAACGTAACAGAGGCTACCATCAGTAACACACTACGCTGCCAGGGACTCAGATCCTGCAGTGCCAGACGTGTCCCCCTGCTTAAGCCAGTACATGTACGGCCAGTCTGAAGTATGCTAGAGAGCATTTGGATGATCCAGAAGCGGATTGGGAGAATGTCATATGGTCAGATGAAACCAAAGTAGAATTGTTTGGTAGAAATACAACTTGTCGTGTTTGGAGGAGAGAGAACACCATACCTACTGTGAAGCATGGGGATGGCAACATCATGCTTTGGGGCTGTTTGTCTGCAAAGGGAACAGGACGACTGATCCGTGTACATGAAAGAATAAATGGGGCCATGTATCGTTAGATGTTGAGTGCAAACCTCCTTCCATCAGCAAGGGCATTGAAGATGAAATGTGGCTGGGTCTTTCAGCATGACAATGATCCCAAACACACCGCCCGGGCAACGAAGGAGTGGCTTCGTAAGAAGCATTTCAAGGTCCTGGAGTGGCCTAGCCAGTCTCCAGATCTCAACCCCATAGAAAACTTTTGGACAGCCCCAAAACATCACTGCTCTAGAGGAGATCTGCATGCAGGAATGGGCCAACATACCAGTAACCGTGTGTGACAACCTTGTGAAGACTTACAGAAAATGTTTGACCTCTGTCATTACCAACAAAGGATATAAAACAAAGTATTGAGATTAACTTTTGATATTGACCAAATACTTATTTTCCACCATAATTTGCAAATAAATTCTTTCCAAATCAGACAATGTGATTGTCTGGATTTGTTTCCACATTTTGTCTCTCATAGTTGAGGTATACCTATGATGAAAATTACAGGCCTCTCTCATCTTCTTAAGTGGGAGAACTTGCACAATTGGTGGCTGACTAAATACTTTTTTTCCCCACTGTACATTAGTAATAGGCGTAATTTAACAGCCTGACCTACAAATACGCCCAGTTTCTTATTTATCATTGCTGTGTGCCGATAGGGAACTGAAATTTCGGCTTCAATTGCGTGTTGTATATTTCGCCATACAGACTGAGGCGAACACCATTATAATACATGCTTTTACATCTTGTGATGCAGGACTTTCTTCTTTTAACTAATTTTTCAAAGGCTCAGCGCCAAGAAGAGACTGTTATTGCCAGAAATTTGCGCTTCCACAGGTGCATATGGGTACGAACAGTTTTATATATATATATATATATCGATATATTGATATATTTATTTTTGTGATCTTAAATTATCAACATATGGCGAAAACAGCACAGAAACATCATATAATATAAATATAAGCTAAATAGTTACCTAAAAAACACTTTTTTAATAATCAAAACATGGCGGCGTAAATATTTATAGGGATATACTGTGATAAATAGGGAGTAAATGCTTTTTCCGACAGGTGAAATTTATCATTATTACGCCCCAGCTCTCCTGCGCAGTTACGTATATTTTTTTTTATAAATTCAGGCGCACATGTGCGCTTCTCCAGAGGCGAGCTGGGGCACAGTTACAGGCGAAGCACATACAGAGTTCGCCTAGCCGTTTATAAATATAGCCCATAGGGCTGCAGGCATGTGCACGCTCCTGAGCTTGCCTTCCTGCTTTTCAACAATGGATATTGAGAACATTTGATAAAAAAAAATAATTGAAAAGTTGTTTATGTCCCTTTAATTAAAGTATGTATCATGTATCACAGTGTGCTCTGACTGACATAACAGACACCAAGATTTATGTATATGGGGGCACAGCCAACTCTTGTAAGACAGTTACGCAAAGAGAGTGACTTAACATGTGCCTAATTCAATTTAGCTATGTATGTTTGTATGTTTGTTTGTTTGTTTGTTTGTATGTATGTTTGTACGTTTGTTTGTATGTTTGTATGTATGCTTCTTTGTATGTTTGTACGTTTGTATGTATGCTTCTTTGTTTGTATGTTTGTATGTTTGTATGTATGCTTCTTTGTTTGTATGTTTCTTTGTTTGTTTTCTCTAAAATAAATTAAAGTAAAAAAAAAGAGCAAATTTCCATTAGAGTTGAAATCTGAAAAAACTAATTCATCCTTTGAAGATTTTCAAAACCACATGGCAGACATCTGAGGGACTAATTAAAGCCACAAACACATTTGGAAGTAATCTTAGGATCCGCCCTGCTAGTGTTGTGCAATATTCACTGTGGCCTGGTATTTGCATATTATATTTCAGATGAGGCTAACAAATCACTCACTGCATGATATCAAAAGCTACAGGAAAGAAAACCCACTGCTAAAGGGACCCTAAACATCCTGCAATAAACTAACATACTGGGTAAATGTGACATTTTTTGGAATGCATTATCACTTTGTTTATCAATAGCCAAACTCCAACCACCACTTGCCTTAGTATTAGAAGCCAATCTGGACTGGGCATACAAGGCTAGTGATCAAACTCTCCATTGTTTTGCAGTCCTTATCTAACCACCTTTGCTGAAGCCATTAAAGGGCTATTCAATAAGCACCCTCTAAATCTATGTGTTTAACCCCCACTAAGCGCCCCTAATGCTAAAAGTACTTGCTCTAATAAACAGAAACATGTCCTTTTTACATTAGAATGTCCCTTTAACATAAAATAACATCATCATTTTCTTGGGCATGTTTTAACTGCCACAGAAAAATGTGGTTTATTCAGCACAGGAACATTTTTTTTAACAAAAACAAAGCACTATAATACATTTCAAAATATTCTATTTTAGATGATTTTTTTTCTTCTTTTTCTTTTCTTTTAAAAACTACTAGTCATTTGAAGTTCAGACTAAGTGCTATTGCATTGTCTTGTTATCATGCATTTGTTGATTATGCAAATCTAATGTGTTGACTGGTCCTTTAATGTCTCTGTAAAATGGTTTTGATGAAAATGAGTACTCTGAAGTCTAAAAACCATACTTCCTATGACGTAGCACAATGGTTTTGTACATGTTTGTTTAATTTATTTTTCAATGTGGAAAGCAATTCAAACTGATCATCTGGAAAAAATTAAATTTTGCAAAACTCCAGGAGGAATGAGCAGTTGTGTAGCTGTACTATTTATTTTACTACTGCATTACTTGTCATAAAATGCTTACACTTTCAATATGATGTATTTTATGCCTATTTAATCTTCTTGTATGTTTAATATACAGCACTATCCATTTGTCTGGGATCGTTCTGTTTGCAATATTTTTGACAACATTTAAATATTTTATCATTATAATATACAAGTAAATATTATTGTTTGAACATTGTTTATGTAACTAAAATATTATGTTTCTGCTTTAACTTATACTCAAATATGGTGCAATACTACATCTATATATTCTATAATCTATTATTGCAGTGGGAAAATATGTTCTAATTCGGCATATAATTTCATTACTCCCCTAGAACTCTGCTCTGCTTGGGAGCCACAGAGAACTGCTGGTCCCAAGCAGAAAACAACCAGTGAACAAATTACCAATCCCCATCTGTGTTCAGTTTGGGAGCTGCAATGTAAGACTTTACCTATGTTTTTAACATACCGTGTTACAGTGAACAGCATAAACATTAGATGTGCTACTGAATTAGAGCATTTCATTTTTAAAGGAATATTAAATCGCAATAGTAGATATGTGCAATTTGGTTCGGTTCGATTCAGAAATTTGGAAAATTCGTTAAATTCGGAGATTCGGATCGAACCGAATTTCCGAATTAAAATACTGCCGAATTTACCGAAAAAATCCGAATTAGTTCAGATTTATTCGGTAAATTCGGATGGCCATGGATTACACTAGTATTGTACAGTATATTAGGTTATATCACTCTGCTATGGGTTACACCTAATATACAGTACATAATACCTAACACTTACCGAAATTCCGAATTTCCGAACCAAATTTCTTCGAATCCGAATGAATCCGAAACGAATCCGAAACAAATCGATTCAAAAATTTCCGAATTCGAATCGATCCGAAAAATTCTGAATCGATCCAAACCGAATTTTTTCGCCATGCACATATCTACACTATAGCACTATAGCATTTTAATAACTGCACATTATTTTATTCTTGCTCCTTTACCTTTAAATCCATATTCCTCCAACCAGCAATAGATTATAATACATATTTAATACACAGAACAACGTGCATTTTATAACTATTTTACAAAGGCCCAATATACAGTAAACATAAAAAAATACACCAGAGGAACAAAAAATATGTTTTATTCCTCCAGAGGCAGAAGGAAAATGAATACATAGAAAACTTTATTTTCCCCAGGTTTCCCTACTGCATACTATTCAGGCTGTTCATTAACTAATGCACTTTGGTTGCTGCAGAACCTACTTTTAATTATAATTAGATACAGTTGTACAACAAGAGCTGTATGAACTGGGCAAAAACACAACATACAAATGAATAACAGGAGAAATAGCCATTTTTAAGGGTGCATCACCTTACCATGTCGACCCAAGGGATTTAGCAAGTGCTGGATCAGCTTTGTGTCTCCTCTACAGACTCAGAGGCTGTTGCTTCTATGGCTAAGGGTCTGAGAGGAGGGGTGGACATTGTAATCCGCCCATTGCAAACAACCAGGGCTGAGCCTCAGTCAATTCACTGGGAGGCAAAGTCTGATTCTGCATTAGAGCCATCTTGTCTGAGGAAACTTCTTCATGTTAATATCGTTAATTACAACAGAGCACCCACATTGTCTGTTGTGCATTTAGAAGAGTGGGTAATAAAGTGAAAATATAATACAAATTGAAATGTACATGAGTGTATTTCTGTTTCACTAGGAAGCATTTTTGCAAAACAAATATTAAAGCAACAATGCATTAAGTGCAGTTGTGGAGCATACATGTGTATGCTGTGTAAACTCAAATGCACAGACTGGGCATGCTCAGAGAAGCAGTGCTGCTAGTGTTTTCTAGAACCATTTTTTTTTTCTAGTTTGTATTGCAAAAAAATGCTTCTAATAAAAAAACTGAAAATGATCTGATGTACACTTCAATCTAAACAAAAATGTCCCTTTAAAGGGTTAAGTTAAAGGGATATGAATTAATTTCAAGATTCAGGTAAAGCATGTGGTTTTTCACAACTTTCTAATTTACTTATTTTATCAAATGTTTTTGTTCTCTGGGTAACTTTTGTTGAAAAGCAGGGCCATATGTTTAGGAGCCCGAACATTTCTGGAGCACTATATAGCAGCAGTTTTGCAATAATTTGATCCAGTTTCAAGAGCACTATTGCTTGCGATGTAGTGCGCCAGATGGCTACCTAGGTATCTCTTCAACACAGTATATCATGGAAACGAAGCAAACTTGATAATAGAAATAAATTGGAAACTTTTTTTAAATTGTATGCTCTGTCTGAATCACAAAAGAAAATGTTTGGGTTTCATATCCCTTTAAGGGAACATAAAAGTGCCATTAGATAAAGCATTAGCACAGGGTCAGCAGGTTGGATCATATTGCTGAGTTATGATACTGAAACATATTGCTGCGATCCCATTTTGCTCCACTTACCTCTCCTCATCTGCTACACACAGAAATCCCACCTAGCTGAGTCATCCATCAATTGTTCCTTTTATCTACATCTGACTCATCCTGCCTGGGAGAAGTCAATGTATCTATTTCCAGGTCTGTGTGTTTATATTGTCCATGGATAAGGAAAGATATTTCTGTATGTTTATACTAAAGTATATTTGCTTTTGACTAACTCATTTTTTTTTACCAGATCTGCAAATGCAAAATAAAATCCTAGGTATTTTAAATGTGTTCAATTATTACTATTTTTTAAAGCAAAACAAACATTTTACAAAGTCTTTGTCCTTGTGAGCTAACAAAATCCAGTTGTTTAACCCATTAATTTAAGAGACTGGACACCACTTTTTTTTCCCCATGATAAAACTTTATGTGAATAAACACCTGGGATAATGTCATATTTGGGTATGTCAGTGTAGCTGATCACAGGATACATCAGAAGAGATGTTGAGATGGTCTTGGGGCAGACTGGGTGATGTCACACTTCTCTTTATTATTACTGTTTTCACATCAGTCGTGCATCTTTTTCAGTGGGTTTTTATTTCACGATTCATAAATTCTGGGAAGAGTTTTTGAATTGAGTCACTTTTGAAGTAAGTTTTGTTACTTGTGTCCTTTACTGCTGTACCTTGGCACCTATCTATGACATAAACTCAGTGTGTTGGGTATCCATTTGGTGACACTTTGTGATCTGAGGGTGAGGTTGCGCTTGGTTGGATTTACTGGTTCCTACTTATTACTTGACCACTCTCCTGTTTGGTGATTTTGGGTCCATACCAACAGGCCCATTTATCAAGCTCCGTATGGAGCTTGAAGGGCCGTGTTTCTGGCGAGTCTTCAGACTCGCCAGAAACACAAGTTATGAAGCAGCGGTCTAAAGACTACTGCTTCATAACCCTGTCCGCCTGCTCTGAGCAGGCGGACAGGAACCGCCGGAAATCAACCCGATCGAATACGATCGGGTTGATTGACAGCTCCCTGCTGGCGGCCGATTGGCCGCGAGTCAGCAGGGGGCGGCGTTGCACCAGCAGCTCTTGTGAGCTGCTGGTGCAATGTTAAATGTGGAGAGCGTATTGCTCTCCGCATTTAGCGAGGTCTTGCGGACCTGATCCGCAGTGTCGGATCAGGTCCGCAAGCCCTTTGATAAATGGGCCCCCAAGACTGATATTTTTTTCATGACCTTGGTTTGGAGTGGAGTTGTGAGTGTCTAAATCATAAAGTTTTAAAAGCCAGGAAATAATTCAGGTTTAAGATATAGGTAGAACACTTTATTGTGAGCTTTATAGAAGTCATAGCTCACTATCTCCCAAGTTGGCAGATCCAGACAGAGTCAAACTATAGTTGCAAAACTGTAGCTGCATCAGACACTGCAAAAAAACTGAGAAAAATTATAGGTACATAACCATTACAGTTCTGCACTCATAAAATTGCACACAATGATTACTTAATTGGGTAAATCTAAGCATTTTAAAAATGTTACATTAAAGTTAACTATAGTGTTGCTGCTTTCAATTATGTGTCTAGATAGAATGCTCTTACAAGGACGTGTGTGACGGTGCAATTGGATGAAATATTCTATAAAACGTGTGCCAGAGAACATGCACACTTGACTACAGTTTCTGTGCTGTTTTTCAATAATAACCACTTTATTAAAATGTATTTTTTCTTTTAATTTGACTATACCTGAAACACATTTGCCCAACAATATTTTTTCAACCTCTTCACAAATGAGTGTTGTGTTGTAATTGCCAAAATACTTGCTTGTGTTGATAAAGCAGGGTTCTTCAAACCACAGGTCGTGACCCATAACTGCATCGCTAAAGCCTGTTTACTGGATCATGATGAGATATATGAGAGTGTGGTGTGTGTTGTATGAGAGTGTATGTATTGTGTGCGTTATATGAGAATGTGTGGTGTGTGTGTGATATATGAGAGTGTGGTGTGTGTTGTATGAGAGTGTATGTAGTATGTATTGTGTGCGTTATATGAGAATGTGTGGTGTGTGTGTGATATATGAGAGTGTGGTGTGTGTTGTATGAGAGTGTATGTAGTATGTATTGTGTGCGTTATATGAGAATGTGTGGTGTGTGTGTGTGATATATGAGAGTGTGGTGTGTGTTGTATGAGAGTGTATGTATTGTGTGCGTTATATGAGAATGTGTGGTGTGTGTGTGTGATATATGAGAGTGTGGTGTGTGTTGTATGAGAGTGTGTGTATTGTGTGCGTTATATGAGAATGTGTGGTGTGTGTGTGATATATGAGAGTGTGGTGTGTGTTGTATGAGAGTGTGTGTATTGTGTGCGTTATATGAGAATGTGTGGTGTGTGTGTGTGATATATGAGAGTGTGGTGTGTGTTGTATGAGAGTGTGTGTATTGTGTGCGTTATATGAGAATGTGTGGTGTGTGTGTGATATATGAGAGTGTGGTGTGTGTTGTATGAGAGTGTATGTATTGTGTGCGTTATATGAGAATGTGTGGTGTGTGTGTGTGATATATGAGAGTGTGGTGTGTGTTGTATGAGAGTGTATGTATTGTGTGCGTTATATGAGAATGTGTGGTGTGTGTGTGTGATATGAGAGTGTGGTGTGTGTTATCTGAGAGTGTTTGTTGTATGAGAGTGTGTGTATTGTTTGAGAGTGTGTGGTTGCTGCATGAGTGTGTCTGTTATATGAGATTGTGTGGGGTGTGTGTGTGTGTTGTATGAGATTGTATGTTATGAGTGTGTGTGGTGTGTTATATGAGTGTGTGTATTGTTTGAGAGTGTGTGTCTGTTATATGAGATTGTGTGTGTTGTGTGAGAGTGTATGTGTGTTGTATGAGGGTGTCTGTGTGTTGTATGAGAGTGTGCGGTGTGTGAGAGTGTGTGGTGTGCGTGTATTATATGAGAGTGTATGTGTGTTGTATGAGGGTGTCTGTGTGTTATATGAGAGTGTCTGTGTGTTGTATCAGAGTGTGCGGTGTGTGTTATATGAGAGTGTGTGTGCTGCATGAGAGTGTATGTTATGAGTGTGTGTGGTGTGTTATATGAGTGTGTGTATTACCTTTTACAACACTTTCAAGTTTGACTACAGTCAGGTATAAAGTATGCACACATTTAAAGGGATATAATACTCATATGCTAAATCACTTGAAACTGATGCAGTATAACTGTAAAAAGCTGACAGGACAATATCACCTGAGCATCTCTATGTAAAAAATGAAGATATTTCACCTCACAATCTCCTCAGCTCACCAGAGTAAGTTCTGTGTAAAAAGTTATACTCAGCTGCAGCCCAGCTGCAGGTTAAAAAAAAAAGGAGGCTCATCCCTTCGGCTGTCCCGGGACAGACATACTGATTTGTTGCTTAGAAGTCCTTTATAATGGGATGTGGCTACTGAGGAACTTTTGAGGTAAAATATCTTTCTTTCTTACATAGAGATGTTCAGGTGATATTTTCTAGTCAGCTTTTTACAGCTATACTGCAGCACTTTCAAGTGTTTCAACATTTGGGTATTATGGCCCTTTAAGTCACTTTGACAAAAATGGCAGCTATCTTTTTGCACATTACTAAAGACATTTTCAGACCAAACATAATAATAGGGTCATGAAGGTTTGTGGTATCATTGTACTGGGTCTTGGGAAAATAAAGTTTGAAGAGCCCTGTTCTAGATGTTTACTGAACCTGTATGATTATGTACACAGTCCAGTGCGGCCGCCAGCTCTGTCACATGCTTCTGTGCTTTTTTATGTGTGTACTTATAGGCATACGGACATATGTCAAAAGTTTTTTTTTTATCAAATCAGTGAGCAAAAACAATGGTAGTAGAAGACAAATAATAAAAAAAAAACAAAAAAAAAAACATTACAAAACAAGGAAAGAAACATTTCAACATACTAAGGTATAATACACATATTCATCTCTATTTAGTCAATTACAAATTGGAAAAATAAAAAAAAAGATTTAATTCAAGAAGTCTATATTGTCAGACTAACCTTTAGACTATGACTTGCATGCTATTATAAAACGCTACTGTATGGGGGTGCTGTCATAGACCTGGGCTACCAAAAGGACGTAGATTAAAAGGAAAGATCATAAACTAAATAAAAGGTAACATTCTCCTGTAATCCCCAGCACAGCAAATGATTAATCCTGGTGATTATGCCCATTGCAAGAGGCAATCTGTTTTCCAGGCTTGGCTGTTTTATGGCTGCCTCTGTCTGATATTACCTTTCAAGTAACAATGCCACTTGCCTCTGTATTGTCTAGTTAAGACATTACTAAGTACCTCAATAGAAGTAATCATTAGCCCTTTGTCTATTGAGATTCATACAAAGGGACCTGAAATAATCAGAAGGCAAGATAAAGAATGCTGAAAGCTGGGATTTCTGGTAAGAACCCTGTTAAAGGGAAGTGTAAATTAAAGGGACAGACTACAATATAATTTTTATTGTTTTAAAAGATAGATAATCCCTTTATTACCCATTCCCCAGTTTTGCATAACCAACACAGTTATATTAAAGGGGCAGTTTACTCAAAAAATGTCTCCCCTTTAATTTGTTCCCAATCATCCACTTTGCCTGCGGGAGTGTATTGAATTGTTTACAAGTATTTACATTGCCCTTATTTTGGCATTTGAAATAGTTTATTTAGCCTGTGGTATCCCCACCCATCCTAAACGTTTTTGGCCTCAAGGCCAAGCTGTATAAACACAGTCAGTAGAAGAAATTACACTCCCAGTGGGTTATAGAAGAGATAAGGTAATAAAATGTAAAAATTTCCATTGTTCTCTCCAAGTACTGGTGATTGGTTTATATAAAGAAGCATGTATATATACACAATGTGATAAAGTAATGAGATCTGATTATACCTACAAGCTCAACCCATTTTAGTCGGTTGTGGCTTCAAAACACAAAATTAGCTAATTCACATACACAAATAAGCCGGAACAAAGCAAATTTCATAAATTTTACACTCTGCAGCTGGTAAAAAAAAGTTATTGGAAACACATTAAGGGAAAAACGATTTTATAGTATACTGTCCCTTTAATTATACTTTTTACCTCTGTGATTACCTTGTATCGAAGCATCTTTTGACAGCCCCCTGATCACATGACCTTTTTATTTATTATCAAATATATCTATTGACGTGCATTTAGTACTGTGTTGTGCTAAATCTTAAATAACTTCAAGATCACAAAGTTATCTTTATAGGCAACACGAACTAGTAGTCTCCTGTTGTAAAAAGCAAATAAAAAGCATGTGATAAGAGGCTGTCTATAGTGGCTTAAAAACAGGCAGACATTTAGAGGTTTAAATGTTATAAAGTATATTAATATAACTGTTGTTTTTTAATGTTGGTTGTGCAAAGCTGAGGAATGGGTAGTAAAGGCGTTATCTATCTTTTTAAACAATAAAAATGTTAGTGTAGACTGTCCCTTTAAAGGGACATTGTAGTGGGAATATGACATGCTCTAATTTGTTACAGCGTGTAATGTTTGCCCATCTCACTTTGGAAAGGCAAATTAAGTAGAACGTGTCATTTTTGTACTAGAATGAACCTTTAAAGAGATGGTACACACCTTGTAATTAGAAGACATTTGTGTTGTATTGATATAAAATAATTTATCAGCAGAAGCTTTGATAACATAACATTTGTTTCTGAATAATAATAATTATCATGAAAGTTTAATTTTGATATCAAGGTCTCTCTAGGGCAATTCTAGGGCAGAAAATGCCTCCTTATAGATTTGTATCCAAGAAGAACCCCTTTCTCATAACCATGGCACTAATCTAGCAGCATATGGAGAAAGTGTGCACGTACAATGTAGGCATGTGCTGGTATGTATGAACCAATCTCCTTATGCTTCAAAACTGAAGATAATTTACAGATAAGAAATTTTCTATTGTCACTTTTAATTTGTAAACCATTTTATTATAATAATAGAAAATATTATGGCCTGGAGCAGAGCTCTCCTCATTCTCTTTTATTAATTTGTTTTCTTTAGTCTCTTTTATGTTGTCACACTTGGGGCTAGATTTATCAAGCAAGGGTGGACCGGGGGTGTACATATGCGCCCCTGTCTGCCCAGCTCGCCTCTGGCAGGCAGCAATCCACTGGAGGAATGAAACATTGCAAATGAGCGCTATTTTACGCTCGTGTGCAATGCCACCCCCTGCCCGCGCACAGCCAATCACGTGTGGGCAGGAGCTGCCAATATCCTCGGTGGGACTAGATCAGGGTTTTTAAGAGGTGGAGAAGACATGCAGTCATACGGAGGCAAAGGGTTTGATAAATCGAGCCCTTGGTATCAGGTCTGGAGAGTGAAGCTCATTTGCAGAGGCTTATTTGTTTACAGGTTCTTGTTTATAGGGCTAGTGTAGCTGTCTCACTTTTAGGCATAATGACTGATAGAAATACAGGAACTGGTGTCAGAGGCATAATAGTTGCAAGGCCAAGTATAAGTGTTACTGGAACACAAGATATAGCAGAGGCTGAGCGCTGGCAGGTCACAGCAGAGGCTGAGCGCTGGCAGGTCACAGCAGAGGCTGAGCGCTGGCAGGTCACAGCAGAGGCTGAGCGCTGGCAGGTCACAGCAGAGGCTGAGCGCTGGCAGGTCACAGCAGAGGCTGAGCGCTGGCAGGTCACAGCAGAGGCTGAGCGCTGGCAGGTCACAGCAGAGGCTGAGCGATGGCAGGTCACAGCAGAGGCTGAGCGATGGCAGGTCACAGCAGAGGCTGAGCGATGGCAGGTCACAGCAGTGGTTGAGCAATGGCAGGTGACAGCAGAGGCTGAGCAATGGCAGGTGACAGCAGAGGCTGAGTGATGGCAGGTGACAGCAGAGGTTGATCAATGGCAGGTCACAGCAGAGGCTGAGCGATGGCAGGTGACAGCAGAGGTTGATCAATGGCAGGTCACAGCAGAGACTGAGCGATGGCAGGTCACAGCAGAGGCTGAGGGTTTGCAGGTCCCAGCAGAGGCTGAGGGTTTGCAGGTCACAACATAGGCTGAGCGTTTGCAGGTCACAACATAGGCTGAGAAGTAGCCAGGAGTATTCAGAAAATGCAGAGGTAAACATGTATGCTCAGAGATTGCAGAGGAGCCGGTGTACTCGTGAGCTGCAGCAGACGAGGTATACACTGGAGCTGCAGAGGACAAGGAAAATTCAGAAACTGCAGCAACCCCCGCCCCCCAGATAACAAGGTCAGACTACCAGGATTGGTATCTCTCTGGCAAATACAGTACAAGGGTACTCCAAAGGCTTGGCTAGGTCACAGAAGAGGCTGAGTGCTGGCAGATCACAGAAGAGGCTGAGTGATGGCAGGTCACAGAAGAGGCTGAGCGATGGCAGGTCACAGAAGAGGCTGAGCGATGGCAGGTCACAGAAGAGGCTGAGCGATGGCAGGTCACAGAAGAGGCTGAGCGATGGCAGGTCACAGAAGAGGCTGAGCGATGGCAGGTCACAGAAGAGGCTGAGCGATGGCAGGTCACAGAAGAGGCTGAGTGCTGGCAGATCACAGAAGAGGCTGAGCGATGGCAGGTCACAGAAGAAGCTGAGTGCTGGCAGATCACAGAAGAGGCTGAGCGATGGCAGGTCACAGAAGAGGCTGAGCGATGGCAGGTCACAGAAGAGGCTGAGCGATGGCAGGTCACAGAAGAGGCTGAGCGATGGCAGGTCACAGAAGAGGCTGAGCGATGGCAGGTCACAGAAGAGGCTGAGCGATGGCAGGTCACAGAAGAGGCTGAGCGATGGCAGGTCACAGCAGTGGTTGAGCAATGGCAGGTCACAGCAGAGGCTGAGTGATGGCAGGTGACAGCAGAGGCTGAGCGATGGCAGGTCACAGCAGAGGCTGAGTGATGGCAGGTGACAGCAGAGGTTGATCAATGGCAGGTCACAGCAGAGGTTGATCAATGGCAGGTCACAGCAGAGACTGAGCGATGGCAGGTCACAGCAGAGGCTGAGCGATGGCAGGTCACAGTAGAGGCCGAGTGATGGCAGGTGACAGCAGAGGTTGATCAATGGCAGGTCACAGAAGAGGCTGAGCGATGGCAGGTCACAGAAGAGGCTGAGCGATGGCAGGTCCCAGCAGAGGCTGAGGGTTTGCAGGTCACAGCATAGGCTGAGCGTTTGCAGGTCACAACATAGGCTGAGAAGTAGCCAGGAGTATTCAGAAAATGCAGAGGTAAACATGTATGCTCAGAGATTGCAGAGGAGCCGGTGTACTCGTGAGCTGCAGCAGACGAGGTATACACTGGAGCTGCAGAAGACAAGGAAAATTCAGAAACTGCAGCAACCCCCGCCCCCCAGATAACAAGGTCAGACTACCAGGATTGGTATCTCTCTGGCAAATACAGTACAAGGGTACTCCAAAGGCTTGGTTAGAAAGCAGGCACGGTAGATAATCCAGCAGGTATCAAAATCAGGCATGAAAGCAAGGGGTTCACACACAAACAGAATCAGGAACAAGCTAAGGTCAATACCAGAAAACAACAAATATTCTTCTTAAGCAGGCAAAGGCACAAACTGAGTAGACTCAATACCAAGACTGATTAGCCAGGAAGGTTTAAATAGTCTGTTGTTAATTGCACATTACCGAAAGCCGTCAGGAGGGAAAGCCAGAGAGCCTTAGAGAGAAAGCAGAAAGCCAACAGGAAATCATCCACAGCTAAAGCCCTCTGGTAACTCAGACTGAGTGCAAGGGGCATGACATATGTATCCTTGTGACCCTCCTACTTGTGTACCAAGCACTATGGAATTTGTCAGCCATTTATAGATATATGATAGTAATAAATGGTACCACTGACTCATATTCCCAAAATGGTCCCATGAAACAGTGTGACATATGCTAATGTGGATCAGTGATAAATTCTTGGCTGGCATTGGGACCAGATTTATACCAGTTGTGTCCCTAGGCACAGATTAATTGGAAAAGTGCACATGCCAATAAAAACCTATACATTCCTTAATGCAGTTTCTCATTGGCCGTTCTAGTTAGTCAAGTGCACACAGAAGATAAGTGTCAGTGGTGGGTTTTACGCTGTTGCACAGGGGTTTTACTTTGCACCTCAATAGGCTGGTTGAGCTGAGAAAGAGGGTAAACATTTTCCTGTACTGCCCCTGTCCCTTCATACAAAGCCAATCTATTCACACCCTAAACCACCAAGACACGCCCATAGAATGCCTAGCTAAACCCACAGAATGGCCATAAATCTGTCTCCTTGACTTAGCCCCAGCTTCCTGGTCCCTGCACAGGGATCTACAGGGTAGGTGTTTTCCACCAAAAATATCATTTTTGGAACTGCCCTAGAAAAGTATATTGCACAATTGTATCACTTGACCAGACTCTCTAAGAGGAGGTGTTCGTAGGCAGTTTCTAAAGGAACAACCTGTCTATCATTGATGAACCCAATCAAGAGTCAAGACTCAAGGTAAATTCACATGGTCAGATGTCATTCACCATAGACACCAACATCCAGAATGCAATCTTTCATAATCCATTTCCAACTAGTAATGACATAACTGCCTTATACCTTATTATTTTACCCGCAAATCATTTATACTATAGTGGTTTCTAGGTGTCTAAGTAATTTTGCTGCAATTGCAGAAATCTCTGGCTGTATAATGATGATGTAGAAACTGCAGCTTAATTATGTGGGGTATGCGCTTGTTTGTATAATTTTAATTGCCAAAGTACAAAACAAAATCTATATCTTTCAATGTGATAGATGATTTACAGAAATTGCTCTAACAATATTATTCACTGTAATGTCTTTCAGAGCTGGTTTTCCCAGTGATCTCTCCCTCTGTGGATGGGTAAACATTTGGACTAAGGAATAAAAAAGTCCCCACTACCTGCAGCTTATATCAGTCTATTAATTTGACCTTATTCCTTGCTAAGTATTTAGATCAGAGAGCCTAAGCTAATATGGTTGGATTATTGTGCATGACCTTTAACCTGTGTGCTTGAAACTGTACTCTGCAACCTATTTCATGAATAATCTCTGCTTAACAAGACTATCAGCGCCATTCAAAATCAATCATCAGGGCAAAAACATCTGATAAATGCGCAAAATGCTTTCAAAAGCAGACAGTGCTGTTGATATTCAAACATTACCATTAAAGTAACTCACAGATGTAGTTACATCAGTAAAATAGAGTAACTACTATATAATTTGTTGATTTTCTTTGTAAAATTTGTTGATTCCTTGGTCTCAAAGTAGGCATCTTTAGTGGGCTTGTGAGCAATCCTTGGATGGTTAGGTGGTCTGGGAGCATTACTAGATGGTAAGATATGTACCAGGCCCTCATGGGTGTGGTTTGTAGGGGCTGTTTTCTCCCTCCTCCTCAGCAAAACCTGATGCTATCTAAAAGATTTGGGGTGATTTTGTACCCGCATGCAGCTCCATAGAACGTCCACTGGCAACAACATTTCTCTGTCTGCTTCCTGAAGAAATCTATTGCAAGTAGTGTATCAAATAAAGCAAAGTCAGCGACACACAGAAGAAGGTTGGGGCAGAAAATTACTATTATCTGTAGCATAAAAATGTGCAGTTTTATTTATGTTGCCTACACTCAAAAAAAATTATATTTCATAAAAAAATTAATAACATTTGGATTTCATTTTACACAAACTCTTTAGATAAAAAGTTACACAATGGACTGGATTTATCAAGCCCTTCTCTCCCCTGCGACTGCAGGTTTGCACAAGCAGGGTAAGCAGCGGTCATCAGATCACTGCTTCCCTGCCCTATTTTCCGCCTCTTAGGGTAGATTGACAAATCCAGTCCGCACGCGATTAACTGTGCACAGGAGCACTTGTGTGCAATGGAGAATATGGGTAGCAAATTACTGCACGCTAGAGGAGAAGCCGGGCGGACGGGGCGAATATGTATATGTCCCTTACACCTAGCCACAAATGTTGTGAGATATTCTCTGAAATGTCTATAGATGCCATTTTAGAAATATTTACAAACATATGGTCATTAGACTTATATTCATCACTATATTATAGTTAGTTAACAGTGGGCAAGGAAACCGTCTTGGTGATCGGAATTTAACAGGTTGCAGTTCAATCTTGTTTATTGACAACCGAGATCTTTTGCACAGACTTACAATAACTAGAACCTAGTGCTGTGATTGGCTCTTTCTAGTCACACAACTTTTTTAAACAGCCTCAATACCATTTGGACTTTTTGGATATATATTCTTTCTGGATACACATTTTCTGTTTGTTAAGTGTCCACTTAATTTATCTTGTAATTGTAAATCTGAATGATTGTAATAAAATGTTTTGTCATAAAACAATGAAAAAAATGCCTGGGACATGCATAAGGCTATCCTAAGAAAACAGTAGTATGTAATATGGGCAGACTTTATGGGCCTTTTTGGTTCTTATCTCCCTTCAAATTCTAGGTTTTTATGATGGTTTTGATAAAAATCTAATTTTTCTGATATTTAATGAGAATTTCAGAAAGATTAGATTTGACCCATAAAAGTTTAAGCCCTAAAAAGAACTAAACACCTGTCATGTACAGTAATGCTCTCTCTCTCTCTCTCTCTCTCTCTCTCTCTCTCTCTCTCTCTCTCTCTCTCTCTCTCTCATAGCTTTTCTTGGTATCCTTTGTTAATGAGCAAATGTACAGCCAGACTTTTTTGAAGCAACCTTATAATCTTATTTTTTTTAATTAATTGCTCTTTTAGAATCATGCAAGTTTACTATTGACTTCAGTATCCATTTAATTTACATTTTTCTGTTGAAAAACACTTTTAGTATTTTACATTTTAACTGGCATATTAAACAGGCATGAAATATTAACCCTTTGGTGACTAGAGAATTAAATAATACTATATGACCCATATACTGCAGCATGGCAGAGGACAGAATACTACACGTGTAAATTCACGTCTCCACAGTGTGGCAGCAAAACACCATAAAATGAAATAGTCTGAGCTTGCTGTCAGTGTGTATAGATTGTTGTGAGCCTATTGCTATATCAATGTAAAAAATACCACTAGATCGATAAAGTTTTTTTGAGAAACTGATTTAATAATATTGTATTTATCTTAAAATAAAAAGAACACAAACAAGCCCTGGTCTGCTAATCTGCTGGTACAGCAGTAAAACCTCTGCATTAAAGGGACACTAAAGCCAAATGTTTTCTTTCATGATTCAGACAGAGCAGCAATTTTAAGCAACTTTCTAATTTACTCCTATTATCAATTTTTCTTTGTTCTCTTGCTGTCTTTATTTGAAAAAGCAGGAATCTAAGCTAAGGAGCCGGTCCATTTTTGGTTAAGAACCCTTAATAGCACTTGCTGATTGGTGGGTATATTTAACCACCAAAAAACAAAATGTATTCCAGCCACCAAGAATTCTTTAAAAGAACTTGGATATGTTGGAGAAAATGTATTCTATTTACTTTAGATGTCTCCAGCTTGTATACCTCTATAAAACACACTAGTGGGATCTCAGCTGTAGAAAGTGTCCTTAGATCTACCAGTGACTATACCATGGTGGAAATTGACTTTCTAATTGAGCTACTTTCTATTATACTGTATCATAATGATTTTTTTATTTGAAGATACATATTATTTGCAAAGACAGGGGACAGCAATGGGCTCCAACGTCGCCCCCACATACGCCAACATCTTCATGAATAACTTTGAGGAATACTATGTATATACTCATCCTTTGTTCCAATGCTATGGTACCTCCTGGTGGAGATATATTGATGATGTGTTTGGCGTGTGTGTGGGGGGGGGCGACGTTGGTAGCCTCTTGTCTTTTGTACAGGATTTAAACAACTCAGTTACAGGACTCAAGTTATATGAATGAAATAGGTATTGAATACCTGGATACATTTGTATATAATAAGGGAGGTTTTCTAAACACAGATCTTTACACCAAGAGTACTGATAGGAATAATTTGCTAAAATATGGCAGTTATCATCCTGAAAGTATATTTAAAGCAATTCCTAGATGCCAATTTACTAGAGTTAAACGGATTGTATCAGATAAGGATCAATGTAAATACAGATTAGGACAGATGGCCAATAAATTTATAGAAAGGAATTATCCACCTACATTAATTTTGAATCAATTAGATGCTATCATTAATGATACTGGTACGGTAAAGAAAACACAAAAACAGGAATCAAATCATATAATTTTTGTTACACAATTTAACAGACTAAGTAATAAAATAATGGGCATTCTAAGGAAAAACTGGCATATTTTGAGGGATTGCAACCCAGAAGTTATTGAATTCAAGGAGAACCCAATGGTAGCTTATAGGAGAAATAGGAGTATCAAGGATATGTTGGTGCATTCAGACATTGGTAGCCACAAACAAGAAAGCCAAAGAACTATTGGCCCTAAAAGATATGGTTGCTACCCATGTCTAAGTTGCAGCAACTGTAGCTCTATGATAAAGGGTGAGTACTTTTGCCATCCCACCAATGGGGAAAAATTCAATATTAACAAATATTTAACCTGGAGGTCAACACATTGTGTTTATCTTATCAAATGCCCTTGTGGCCAAATTTATATTGGCGAGACCTGTAGAGAGGTAAGGGAGAGGATAACTGAACATAAATCTAACATAAGATGCAAGAACAAAGAAGCTCCAGTTTCCTCTCACTTCCTCTCTATGGGTCATAATATGAGCCAACTTAGGTTTCAAATTTTAGAGCAGGTAGATAGGCCCAGACGAGGTGGAGATAGGGAGCAGTTACTAAAAACCAGGGACATGTTTTGGATATATAAATTGGAATCAATGAGGCCAAAAGGAATGAACAAAGATTTTGATTGGAGTCTTTTTTCTAGAAGAAAATTGTATACTATAAAGAGAAACTTTTTGGATTGACATGTTTAAATAACATAGAGTTGTGTTAAATGTACTGTATAGCAGTTGTGCATATTACCTCTTTTTAATTATATGTACATGGGTTTTAAATAATGTTTTAAAGAAAATGTTTTTTATGAATATTTATTCACCCCCTGTGCTGAATTTGTAATACATTGAATTTTTGTATCCACAAGGTGGCACTGTTGTGCAATCAATTTAGCACAGGAAGATGAATAACAGGTGAGGGTATATAAAGGCATTTACCTGTGTATGTCCAATTATACATGACTAAGAGCCTGCTGAGGCTTGAAACGTTGTATGTCTATTGCTGAGGATCCTATGTGAAATAAAGGTTTGTTACGGTACCAACTGTGTACCAAGGGTTAACCCCAGATGAACAATGTCCTGCATAGACAATCAGCAATTCACAACCCAGCCAGTTTCAGGTTTAAACAGAATATATGAACAGTTCTTATTAGCTATAAAGTCTTTTATGCCCACTTTGCTTATAGAGTCACAATTGCTCCCACAAGGGGCACTCACACCCTGTACCCATCCTGTATTTATGGATACAGGGTGACATAGACATAAGACAGAGGTATGAAAGTACATGGGGTGTCCAGCATATAAAATTCCATATTTCCATGCAGTCTCTGGGTATCCTTAAGCCCATGTACCTCCAGCCCAAAGAATGTTCCATAACAGGCCCTCCAATGTACAGTGGCGAGATTGGTTTTGTCACATCTCTCCCCTTTTCCAAACAGACTAACAGGGTATCTGACCTCCTGCCGGTCAGTGCCCTGGTTAGTCCAGCAACCCACCCATAAAACACAATTAGTAGTACAGCCCACCCACAATAAATGGTTACTACACCTGAGTACGGGGAAAACTTGTCCATGTCCAGGTGCCTCACCACAGCTGTGTGGGGGACTGGTACGCTGAATTGGTGGGTTGCGAGGTGGGCAGAGACCAGCTGTACTCTGCCCGGGTGCCAGCACTACCATGGAAGTAGCCTGGTGGGAGCCTGGTTGCTGGAGGGGAAGACCGACTGTCTCCCCTTCGGATACATAGCTGTGCTGCTGGAGGGGGAGACCAATCGTCTCCCCTTTGGCTAAACAGCCGTGTTGCTGGGGGACAGGACCATCAAACTCCTCTCCCTCTGGTTTGTCATGCTCGGCTGTCCAGGGTATATACTGTGGCATATACCACCAGAGCGCCTGGTAGGCATGTCAGTTTGCTGGGACAATCCATCTGTATTCCCGTTATGAGAGAGAATTCCTGTCCATACAAACAAGGGTTCAAATTCCTCAGTGCCCAGACCAGGGCCAAACAGTCCTTCAAAATCCCATCAGCTTCTTTACGAGTTTTCTGTACCTGCTCTTTATAGGTATCCACAATCCCTTCATACTGACATAGGGTGCCCTTGAGTTGCTGCACCTCACTATGAGCCAGCGTCAGCTTCTCCTCCAGTGTCACTAAGTTTGTCTTTAATGTTTCATGTTCCACTCTCAAGCTGGTGTTTTCTGCAGTTTGTCGGTGCAGCTTGTCTAGCAGAGATTCCTGTTCTAAACGTGCTTTTTCCTCTGCGCTCCTCTTCTCCTTCATCAGCGCATTGTAACGGGACCTCCACATATCAATAGCGGATAGAGATTTACTGAGCTCAGCGTCCTGGGGCTTAGCAGCAGGGGGGTCAGTCTCTGCTGCACGGATCTGGGCCCGGGTAGTCACAGAGTTAACATCAGCGGGACCCATAGGAGCGTAGGCAGAAACAAGGGGGGCCAAGTCATTTCCAAGAAGAACATCAGCAGGTAAGTCCTTCTTGACCCCCACATTCACAGGTCTAGCGCCCACTCCCCAATCCAAATGTACCCTGGCAACAGGTAGGCTGAACACATCGCCCCCTGCTACCCTCACAGCCACAGTGTCTCCAGTGTACTGTTTCTCAGACACCAAGTTCTTTTGAAGCAAGGTCATGGTAGCACCAGTATCCCGTAGACCACTGACCTTCTTCCCATTCACTTTAACCAGTTGCCGGTTATTCCGGTGGGCAGCTTGCACAACGTCTGCCTCATGTAGGATGCTCCAGCATTCTTGCGCCTCTACGTAGCGGGCCGCAGGCTGAGGATTACGTGGGATTCCGCCGGCGGGTCTTCTCCAGGACTGCGCTTGGTTCGCTGCGTTTAGGGGACACTCTGGTCTTTTGTGCCCTAGTTGCTTACATCTAAAGCACCGAATAGGTTGTGAGTAGCCCCGCGAATTGAACAGGGCTCTCTGAGGGTAGTTCGTGGCCGGAGGCCGTGTGGTATAGCGGTGCGCCGGGGTTTGGTAACTGGCAGCTGCTGGGGTGACTGGGGGTCTGTACTCCACTCTAGCAGGGGGCTTAGTGGTAGCAATGTCCAGTTTGCGGGCATCCGTATACTCATCTGCCAAGCGAGCCGCTTCCTGCAGGGTGGAGGGTTTACGGTCCCGAACCCACTCTCGAACTCCTGCGGGTAATTTGTCGAAGCAATGTTCCAACAGGAATAGCTGCAGCACCTCTTCCCCAGATATGGCTTGGCACCCCGCTATCCAGTGAGCTGCTGTGCGGTGCACCTTACATGCCCACTCAAGGTAGGAATCTCCAGCTAATTTAACAGTGTCTCTGAACCGTCTCCGGTATGCCTCCGGTGTAACCGCATACCTGGAGAGCAGAGCCTCTTTTACAGTATTATAATCCCTGACTTCCTCATCTGGAATGGCCCGAAAAGCCTCTCTGGCCCGGCCGGATAATTTTCCAGATAATATCGTGACCCAGTCCTCTGCGGGTACCTTGTGTAGTGCACATTGCCTCTCAAAATCCGCAAGGTACCCATCAATCTCTCCTTCTGTTTCCAGGAAGTTTTTAAAAGCTGCAAAATTTACTTTTCTCTTTTCCATCTTAGTCAGTATTGTAATAATCCCCCTCTTCCTGAGGTTACTGGCTTGTGTAGTTGCTCTTCTGGGCGATAAGGTTCATTCCGTCGCTGCCACCAATGTTACGGTACCAACTGTGTACCAAGGGTTAACCCCAGATGAACAATGTCCTGCATAGACAATCAGCAATTCACAACCCAGCCAGTTTCAGGTTTAAACAGAATATATGAACAGTTCTTATTAGCTATAAAGTCTTTTATGCCCACTTTGCTTATAGAGTCACAATTGCTCCCACAAGGGGCACTCACACCCTGTACCCATCCTGTATTTATGGATACAGGGTGACATAGACATAAGACAGAGGTATGAAAGTACATGGGGTGTCCAGCATATAAAATTCCATATTTCCATGCAGTCTCTGGGTATCCTTAAGCCCATGTACCTCCAGCCCAAAGAATGTTCCATAACAGGCCCTCCAATGTACAGTGGCGAGATTGGTTTTGTCACAAGGTTCTTTTAAAGAATTCTTGGTGGCTGGAATACATTTTGTTTTTTGGATTATTTGGGACCTGGCAAGTCCTTTATTCCTTGCCCCATTTGGAAAAGAAGAAAAGAGACTGAGTGTGCTGTTTTCCTATCTCCCTGGTAAATATATTTAACCACCAATCAGCAAGTGCAACCCTGGTGCTGAACCAAAATGGGCTGGTGTTCTAAAATTTGTCTGGAGCCATAAGAATGCAGGACCCATCAGCTGTTGGAGGTGTGCGGCACTCACTGTGCATGCGCGTGGCCCGGCATCCCACAATCAGCTGTTCAAATTGAATCAAAGGGTCGTATATTTCTATAAGCATTAGCCTTCATTGTGCATGCGCACCCGACACACCACCGCGCATGCGCACGCGGCCTGACATCTCACGATCAGCTGGATAAGCTGCATCAGAGGGTCGAGGGTTTGTATAGGCATTAGCCTTCATTGCGCATGCGCGTGCTGCCGTACAATTTAAAACAATAAACACAAGTTTATGGAATGAACCATTTACAGATTGACTGTAAATGTTGATAATTAGGGGCTTCATATAGTTTTTTTTTTAATGATATGTTTATTGTTTTAAATTGTACTGCAGCGCGGTAATGCGCAATGAATGCTAATGCCTATACAAACCCTCGACTCTCTGATGCAGCTTATCCAGCTGATCGTGAGATGTCGGGACGTGTGCGCATACGCGGTGAGTGTTGGACCAGCATGCGTGATGAAGGCTAATGACTATAGAAATCCTAGACCCTTTGATTCAATTTGAACAGCCGATTGTGGGATGTCGGCCTCGTGCGCATGAACAGTGCATGTCGCACACCTCCAACAGCTGATACCGTGTCACTGGAAGTGATGCAGGTCCTGCATTCTTATGGGTCCAGACAAATTATTGAACACCGGCTCCTAAATTTCCGTTCTTGCTTTTCAAATAAAGATAGCAAGAGAAGGAAGAAAAATTGATAATAGGAGTAAATTAGAAAGTTGCTTAAAATTCCATGCTCTGAGTCATGAAATAAAAAAATTGGGTTTAGTGTTCCTTTAACCCCTTAACGACAAGTGCCGTACCCTGTACAACGCTGGTCGTTAAGCCCTTAAGAACCACCGTTGTACCCTGTACGACGCTGCTGTCCTGGGACAATGTAGAAATAGAGTTGCAGAGTTACTGATGCAGTGAGGGTCACTCTGTGGCCCTCTCTGCATCAAGCAGCGGTGGTGCCGATCATTGGTGGGTGGGAGGGTAAGGAGGGAGGAGGGTGTGCGGCCCATCGCTGGAAGGGGCGGGAGGTGGGCAGGAAGGGCACGGCAGCTATGCTACAGGAAAAAAAATCTTCAGAGCCGCAGGGAAGGGGAAGGAGGGGGAATCATACAGTGGAGGTGGGATAAGAGAGTGGGAAAGCGATCTGGGAGGGGGAGGGGAGTAAATGATGTGGGGGGCAGCTAGACTACAGAAAATATGTGTGTTAGAGAGGGGGGAGGGTTAGAGAGCTTTTTGGGAGGGATCAGGGAGGTGGGAAGGTAAGGGTGTAATCTACACTGCATAAAATTATTAATAATAAAAAAAATAAAACATTTAAAATTGCATACAGGCAGACCGTCAGTGACAATTGTGAGGTGGAGGAGGGAAGAGAGCTGTTTGAGAGGGATCAGGGGGTGCAAAGTGTCAGGTGGGAGGCTAACCTTTACACTAAAGCTAAAATTAACCTTACAAGCTACCTAATTAACCCATTCACTGCTGGGAATAATAAAAGTGTGGTGCGCAGCTGTAATAAGCGGCCTTCTAATTAGCAAAAAGCAATGGCAAAGTCATATATGTCTGCTATTTTTGAACAAAGAGGATCCCAAAGAAGCTGTTACAACCATTTGTGCCATGATTGTACAAGCAGTACATAAATCATTTCAGTGAGAAACCCAAAGTTTGTGAAAAAGTTAACCTTTTTTTTTTTATTTGGTCTCATTTGGTGGTGAAATGGTGGCATGAAATATACCAAAATGGGCCTAGATCAATACTTTGGAATGCCTACTAAAAAAATATATAGTTTTGATAGGTAAATAAAAAAAAACAAGGCTCTATTTCTGTTTAAATGGAGTGACAGTAAAAATGCTAAAAATACTCTGGTCTTTTGGGGAAGTTTTAATCTGAAATGCCCGGTATTGTGTCTATAAATGAAGGAGCAGCTTACAGCAGGTTCTTCAGTGTCAGTGGTTACAGAATAACTGGGCACATAGATAGACCTCAATTAAGAAAAATTAAAATGAAAAAAAAAAAGTCTTTGGGAATTTATGTGAAGTAATCGGTTAACAAGTATTTCTAAAGGGTTGTGATTGGCCCTGTGTGTGTGATAGCAGGGGCTAAAATGCATTGTCCTGTAGAGCTGCATAACCAAGAAATAAATAGCTCTTTCTCTGAATTTCAAAAGAATAATAGATTTTTTTTCTGACAAATTTCAAAGTTGTTTTTAAAGTGACTCTTTCCCTCACCTTGTACCATGTGACAGCCTTTAGCCAATCACAAAATTCATATATAATTCACCCCTTCTGAAGAAGGGGTGAATGCCCCGAAACGTCACTGCCTAATAAAAGTGTGCTGTGCTTAAATCCAGTGAGTGCTTATTACCTGATCTGATTTATATATATATATATATATATATATATATATATATATATATATAATACCGTCCATACCACACAGGATATACCCTCCAAAGGTCGTCTGCCTGGGTGCTATGATGCTTTAAATATTTCCAATACAAATAACAGCACTCTCAGGTCTTTTTTCAAAGTGAGATCAACAAAATTCTCTTTTTAATGGAACGTTTTCGAGGAGCTTGTCCCCATCATCAGCAGCAGATGCTGATGATGGGGACAAGCTCCTCGAAAACGTTCCATTAAAAAGAGAATTTTGTTGATCTCACTTTGAAAAAAGACCTGAGAGTGCTGTCATTTGTATTGGAAATATATATATATATATATATATATATATATATATATATACGGGGCTTAAAAAATCATAAGACCAAAGTAATATAAATAAAATTCTAAATAAAGTCATATCTTTTAATACTCTTGGGCAGCAAATCAAACACAAGCTCAAACCACTGGTGTAGCTATGTGAGCTCTGTATTTAATTAACCTTTGCAGAGACAGTGCTAAATATTTTTATCTTAATTGGACATTTAATAATAGATTCTTTAAAACTACTCTCTGCATTCCTCATTAATATTCTAGATTCTGGCCTTTAAAGTTAGCAACAATGCACAGTAACACACTACATAGCATACACTTACACATGCAGATACACACACACTACATAGCATACACTTACACATGCAGATACACACACACTACATAGCATACACTTACACATGCAGATACACACACACTACATAGCATATACTTATATATGCAGATACACACACACTGCATAGCATACACTTATACATGCAGATACACACACACTACATAGCATACACTTATACATGCAGATATACACACACTACATAGCATACACTTACACATGAAGATACACACACACTACATAGTATACACTTACACATGCAGATACACACACACACTACATAGCATACACTTACACATACAGATACACACACACTACATAGCATACACTTATACATGCACATACACACACTACATAGCTTACACTTATACATACAGATACACACACACTACATAGCATACACTTACACATGCAGATACACACACACACACTACATAGCATACACTTACACATGCAGATACACACACACTACATAGCATACACTTATACATGCACATACACACACTACATAGCTTACACTTATACATACAGATACACACACACTACATAGCATACACTTATACATGCAGATACACTTACACACTTATACATACAGATACACACACACACTACATAGCATACATCTATACATGCAGATACACACACACTTATACATACAGATACACACACACACACTACATAGCATACACTTATAGATGTAGATACACACTTATACATACAGACACACACACACTACATAGCTTACACTTATACATGCAGATACACACACACACACTACATAGTATATACTTATACATACAGATACACACACACTACATAGCATACACTTATACATACAGATACACACACACTACATAGCATACACTTATACATACAGATACACACACTACATAGCTTACACTTATACATACAGATACACACACACTACATAGCATACACTTATACATACAGATACACACACACACACACACTACATAGCATACACTTATACATGCAGATACACACACACACACACACTACATAGCATACACTTATACATGCAGATACACACACACACACACACACACTACATAGCTTACACTTAAACATGCAGATACACACACACACTACATAGCTTACACTTAAACATGCAGATACACACACACACTACATAGTATACACTTATACATGCAGATACGCACACTTGATAGCTTACATGTATACATGCAGACACACACACTACATAGCCTACACTTATACATACAGATACACACACACACACTACACAGCTTACACTTATACATGCAGATACACACGCACACTTATACATACAGATACACACACACACTACACAGCATACACTTATACATGCAGATACACACACTTCATAGCTTACATTTATACATGCAGACACACACACTACATAGCCTACACTTATACATACAGATACACACACACTACACTGCTTACACTTCTACATGCAGATACACACACACACTTATAGATACAGATAGACACACACTACACAGCTTACACTTCTACATGCAGATACACACACACACACTTATACATACAGATACACACACTACACAGCTTACACTTCTACACGCAGATACACACACTACACTGCTTACACTTATACATGCAGATACACACACACACTTATAGATACAGATAGACACACACACTACACAGCTTACACTTATACATGCAGATACACACATACACACTTATAGATACAGATAGACACACACTACATCATATATGGGTATCTGTAACTCATTGTATGAGGTCCTGGGGTTGGCAAGCACATTAGCTGGCAGTCTGAGGCTGCCACTGTTCATTACCCTGGTGTTGCACTGCTCATCGTATAAAACTGAAGGCATGCTAGTATTATCACCAGCCTTCTTAATCCTACTTAACCCACACACCATTCATTTTCCACAAGGAATCTAACAGGTATATAACCCTGGCAGAGAAAAGCCAGCTGCTTCTGAGTATGGGCCCAATAGAATTGAAAAAAAAATATATATATATATATATATATATATATATATATATATATATATCTATATATATCTATATATATCTATATATATATTTATTTATTTTTAAATGCATGGGGCAATGCGGGACAGATGGCTAGCAACCCGGGACAGCAGGACAGACCCCTAAAATCAGGATTGTCCCGCGAAAAACAGGACAGTTGGGAGGTATGTGTATGTATATGTATATATATATATATATATATATATATATATATATATATATATATATATACTGTGCACTCTTGCACATGCTTAGTAGTAGCTGGTGCCTCAGAATGTGTGTATATAAAAAGGCTGTGCATGTTTTGATAATGGAAGTAAACTACAAAGATTTTTTGAACTGCACGTTCTATATAAATCCTGAAAATTTAAATTTTTATTTTAGTGTCCCTATTTTATGCACCTGGCAACATTAAAGTGATGGTAAATCTGAGCGTTTCAAAAAACAAAAGTTAACAACAATTATTTATAATATACTAAAATGCTCTAAAATGGAACAAAATTGTAATATTACATTACTGTGTCTCTTTAACTTAAAGGGCCATGAAGGCAAGTTTCAATAAATGATACCAAGAGAAAGAGGTATTTTTTTAATTGCACCTATTAACATCTGCTGGATTATTTCCTGGATGTGGGAGGTTAAAATCTTGTGGACAATGGCCCACCTGTAATTTGTGAGCAGGACCATGCGTGGGGCAGTCAAGGTTACATGTGGAAGGGCCTGTTTTTGCAGAGGGGTGGGGTTAGGGACAGTGGGCGTATTCTGGTGGTTTGTGGGTGTGTCCAGGCAGAGCTTGGTGAGGTTTATCAGACTATTAAAAAACAGCATATTTAAATATTGCTCTTATCCGTAACAGACATTTTTGAGTTGAATGTTTCATTCATTAAGGTGCTGATATTTTACAAAGTTCTGCAAAGAGAGGATGATATTAGAGATAAAAATATCATGTTCAAACAGGCAGATTAATTAATACACTGGTAATTAGAGGGAACATTTGTATAGAGCAGAGGTGCGATATATCCCTCTGGCGCGATACAATATAACTTCTCATCCCTGCAGGATAAATGTAATTTTGTTATAAATTGTGATTACTGAGAAATGTGAGCGACACGTACCTGCAAATCATTGTCGTTATTAATGAGAAAATTCACAGTCACTAGACCTTCAGGAAGTTTCAGTAACAAGATGTCTGATTAAGAGAGGCAGTTACAGACCCAGATAGAGCGCTGTAAATTTATTTAACATGATTACATCTAGTAAGAAATAACTGCTGAAGAAAATAGTTCTCATCAATCACAGCTTTACTATTACAGGGGCATTCTACTGAAAAATACATTTTTATTATAAGTTAATTTATTCATTTATTAGTGGGCATTTTTTTTATTATTATCGAATCTAGATTACTATGGGCTAGATTACAAGTGAAGCGCAAAATTGTGCTTTCACAAGCGCGATATTTGCGCTCCACTCAGTAATACCGGCATGCAAATGTGCGCAAATGTGCGCCTGCATTACAAGTTGAGCGCAATGTATATGGGACCTCACGTTTGCATTGCATGGAAGTTTTGTGCTCACGAGAGTGCACTTCCATAGGCTCCAATGGGAGCCTTGTTCTGGTGCCGATAGGCACGGCACAGAACCTAGTGCAGCGAAGGGGGTAAGTCGCTCAGCGTTAGGCAGCAAAGTTTATATGAATAGATACATTTATATTTATGTGTTTAGGTGTGTATATACACATTTTAACACATACATATATATGTATATAAGTATATATATATATATATATATATATATATATATATATATATATATATAAAATATATGTATATATTTATGTATATATAATCTAGCATAATGTGTTTGACCTCTGTAAATGGGGTTAAACACAGGTAAAAGCTCTTAAATTATGTTTATCTCCTCTGCTGTGAATAGTTAGTGACATATATTAATGAGCTCCTGTACTGATTAAGCAATCACTGAAAAGCATTTGTTGCAGAGACAATATCCTGGATCCTACAAATTTCACTCTGGGACCAATGTAAAAGCCGCACTTTTCAAATATAAACTACAGAAAAAGAAGAGAAAATAAGTAATGAAATTACATTGAAAATATGTTTTATTACTTAGAATTGAATATTTACATATAATTAAAAATTGAGTTTAGTGTCTATTTAATAAATCCAGCTAAGATTATGGATAAAAATGTTAATATTTTAAGCCCTTAAAACTTTGGCTGCAAGAGTGGGATTCACTGCAAGTCAAGCATAAAAAGACTAGCATGGTGGAACACTAATAACGCATGTGAACAACAATCTATACTGCTTGCATTTTTATGCTCATAGTTATTGGTTAATATTTTCACGGTGTGTGCGGTAGTATAAGGCATGCTATAGTAGTATAGCGGTAGTATAAGGCATGCTATAGTAGTATAGCGGTAGTATAAGGCATGCTATAGTAGTATAGCGGTAGTATAAGGCATGCTATAGTAGTATAGCGGTAGTATAAGGCATGCTATTGTAGTATAGCGGTAGTATAAGGCATGCTATTGTAGTATAGCGGTAGTATAAGGCATGCTATTGTAGTATAGCGGTAGTATAAGGCATGCTATTGTAGTATAGCGGTAGTATAAGGCATGCTATAGTAGTATAGCGGTAGTATAAGGCATGCTATAGTAGTATAGCGGTAGTATAAGGCATGCTATAGTAGTATAGCGGTAGTATAAGGCATGCTATAGTAGAATAACGGTAGTATAAGGCATGCTATAGTAGTATAGCGGTAGTATAAGGCATGCTATAGTAGTATAGCGGTAGTATAAGGCATGCTATAGTAGTATAGCGGTAGTATATGGCATGCTATAGTAGTATAGCGGTAGTATAAGGCATACTATAGTAGTATAGCGGTAGTATAATGCATGCTATAGTAGTATAGCGGTAGTATAATGCATGCTATAGTAGTATAGCGGTAGTATAATGCATGCTATAGTAGTATAGCGGTAGTATAATGCATGCTATAGTAGTATAGCGGTAGTATAATGCATACTATAGTAGCATAGCGGTAGTATAATGCATACTATAGTAGCTTAGTGGTAGTATAATGCATAATATAGTAGCTTAGCGGTAGTATAATGCATACTATAGTAGTATAGCGGTAGTATAATGCATACTATAGTAGTATAGCGGTAGTATAATGCATACTATAGTAGTATAGCGGTAGTATAATGCATACTATAGTAGTATAGCGGTAGTATAATGTATACTATAGTAGTATAGCGGTAGTATAATGCATACTATAGTAGTATAGCGGTAGTATAATGCATACTATAGTAGTATAGCGGTAGTATAATGCATATTATAGTATTTATGCGCCATTTACCCCAAGCAATAGATTTCTATGAGGGTCTGCACTAAAGTTATTAATGCCAAATAACGCTTGAGTACAACAAATTAACTGTTAATGTTACATATAAGAATTAAAGGGACAGTAAATACCTTGAAATTAAACAACTTTACAATATATTTTAATTATTTATTTTACCTACTTTCATTTAATTTAGCTCTGAAAATAGATTTTTTTCATTTTCAAAACTTAAAATGCATACTCCCTTTATGCCAGTAACTAGCCTTGTTGTTTGCAGACTAAAGCTCAGATTGGCTCCTCCCAATAAGGCAACTGGTGGGTGGAGTTTGGCTATTGTTAAATAACTGCAGTAAATAAGATGTTAATTTGTTTCATTTGTAAAGCTTGCCCCTTTCTCCTCACACGTAGGTCCTTGTGCAGATCTATCCCCCTCCAAACAATCTTCTATTCAGTGAGCTTCTTGAAACTTTGTATGGGTTGATTCTGTGTACATAGATTTGAAAGGGGAGAAATGGCATTAAAGGGACAGTAAAATCAAATTAAACGTTAATGATTCAGAAAGAATAAGCAATTTTTATCAATTTTCCAATTTACTTCTCTTATATAATTTGCTTCATTCTCTTGGTATCCGCATTGTTTATACAGAGGTCATCTCAGAAGCAATGCACTACTGTGAGCTAGCTGCTTGTCACTGTCTCCCCCAATGTATTCAGCTAGGCCCCAGTAGAGCATGAAGCAAATTTGATAATATAATTAAATCTGAAAATTGTATTTTCTATCTGAAACCCAAAAGTTTTCCTTCATGATTATGTCCCATTACAGGGACACTAAACCCACATTGTTTTCTTTCATGAATCAGATAGAGCAAGCAATTTTAAGCAACTTTCTAATTTACTCCTATTATCAATTTTGCTTTGTTCTCTTGCTCCTTTTATTTGAAAAGCAGGCATGTACAGCTTAGTAGCCATCCCATTTTAGATTCAACACCCTGCATAGTGCTTGATTATTGGTGGCTACATTTAAAATGACTGCCTAGTAGTTAAACATATACATGATAGGATCATGAGCTGGGCCGAAGGCAGTGGGGGCATTGTATGGCCCCACAGACCATAACAAACAGATTGTCCAGTATTTTTTGGGATGACAGCTGGCAATCCTATTGGTTGTGCAAGACTGAATGCAGAACAATATATTTTCCGTTTGAAAAACACAATGGTTTTCTGTGTATACTTTGATCTCTATTAAGACAAATTACTATATTTTTGAATATGACCAAATGTGCTATAAATGCAGATAAAGAAAACAAAGTGTGTGAAGTGGCAAGGACATATTACACAATATAAGGTTACGTATTCCAGATGAACTATAGAAAAACTGTACTGACAACATCAGCAAGATTCTCGCTCTAATGTTTAGTGGGTTAGGAAATAAGCTGACACCAACAGATCAATATCTTAACTGGGAGTTTTAACGGATGACCCTGGTATTATACACGGGCTTGAGGCTTCTGTTGCTTTTGTGGCGGGAGTTGGGAAACCACACGGATAATGTCTTATATTATAGGCTTAAGATTTGCCACCTGCTACAAAGAAGATTCTAATCACATCTAAAATGAATAATTTGAGATAATGCTCTGTAGTTTAGTAACTTGGAGAGAGGATTAATATAATAACGGATTTAAAGGTATTTCAATAGATTTTTGATCCTAGAGACAATTTTTCCATATGACAATGTCAATTTCTGTTACAACATTTCTTATCATGTTTTGGCGTTTAATCATAGTTTTTTTTGGAGTCTGACATTAGATATAAAATGACATCATGTTAAATATTATCCATGTGCAAAGAAAAGATGAAACGAGAATAATATATGTTTAGACAAAACAATTCAAGTACGGAGTATTTAAAGGGACATGAAAAACTATTTTTTTTTCCTGTCATGGTTCAGATAGAATATGTGATTTTAAACAACTTTCCAGTTTACTTCCATTTTCTAATTTGTTTAGTTCTTTTGGTATTCTTTATTGAAAAGCTTATCTAGGTAGATGCAGGTGCTACTAATTGGTGGCTGCACACTTATGCTTCATGTTACTGGTTCACCCATGTGCTTTGCTGTTTCTTCAACAAAGAGATATCAAGAGAACTAATAAAATTAGATAATAGAAGTAAATCGGAAAGTTGTTTAAAATTGTATTCTCTATCTGAATCGAGACAAAAAATGTTAGATTTCATGTCCCTTTAAGGGGACAATGTGCTGTGATCTTTTTATCTTCCCTGTAATGTATTATCAATTATCCATTTTACTTGCTGGGATGTATTAAACTGTTTAAAAATAGCTCATTTACCTTTATTTTGTCATTTGAAGTAGTTAGTTTTGCCAGTTGTATACCCTTTCCACTGAAAACTACAGTACATAGGTACTGGTTATTGAAAAGCTATGTAAACAAGAATGTGTATATTAAATCATACTCTCAGTGAGGGGGGTTGGACAGAGGGGTACTAAAATATTAATTCTCATTGTTATCTCTAAGGTGCAGATGATCTAAAGTTCTCATCTTTCAGATGACCTTAGAAGGCTCATCATTACAATTTTACCTTGAGAGATGTTTATCTCACTATGTAGGTTTTGTATGTGAAGCAGAAACTTCTATATTACAATATAAGGTCTAAAAAAATACTAAAGATTTTGTGTCTGCGGAATAAAAAATAATTGTGGAATCAAAGATCAACAATGTTTCAACCAAGTGGAAGTGTTTTTATTGCACCACCTAGTGGACATAGAGTAAAATACAGTATGCGCAATTGCTGACTAGATTATACTAAAATGTAGTGATAGAACAACCATATAAACCAGGGGTCTCCTTAGGGAACGAATGAAGGGGGCCACTGTGATATTGCAGCAGGGCACAGAAAAAAAGAAACTTGTTTTATTTATATATATTTTTAAATTGAAATCATAACATCAAAATACTGCACGTTAGAGTAGGCGCCATTGGGAATTTTTTTTTTTTTCACCAACAGGGCCAGCCATATAGGATAAAAGAGTACACTGTTACATATAATAGGGTGTGCACCAAATCTGCACAACAAGGAGAAAGGACAGCACATCCAGACCAGACTGGGTACACATCCCATGACCCATAAACATGCTCAGCTTTGGTTGCTATCGCACTCACATAAAGCTTGATTATTAGCTTACATTTGTGTGCGTGGCTGCAGTTGTGTGGCCGTATTAGGGACTCAGGTATGTGGAAGAGACCTTGACGTGGTACCTGGGCTTGTCCCATTTGGCCAAATGCAGTAACTAACTCTTCCAGTTTTGCTTTTAATCCTAGCTGAGAGCTTGTGAGCAAGTGCTGGACTTTTTTTTTTTATGTGTTTGCACCAAATCTGCACCCTCATAATATCTCCCCATTACTGACCAATGGCTTTGTTGTACACTGCAGTATGTGAAGTGCTGTACTCCACCGTCCATAGGGACTTGAGCGGAGGGTGAGTGTACAAGTTGGCTGTTGCTGTTTGCTCTTAGAGTATGGGAGAATGTTATTTGTTAAAAGCAAAGTGTTTATTTACTTAAGTAGCCAAACATTGTTATAGTTATAGTGACCCTGAGTTCGAGTTGCCACCTCAGCCATGTTTTCCTGGACACTTATGAGTTACACATGCTTCAGGGTGTGCTGGACAGCAGTATTCATCTTCCTCCCTGCACACCCTGCAGCATGTGTAACTTATAAGTGTTCTGTATTTTAAGGGACAGGTGGCAACCCTACCGTGAGTACACCCTGATTAGCAACACAAGGGGATGCTTAGATACTTCATTGTTTAATATTATTTGTTCAGTGGGAAAAACACAATTTTAAAAACAAAACAAATATATATATATATATTAAAACATTGTTTCATTGTCATTAATTGATTCATTGGAAATTCAATTTTTAAAGGGACATTGTACATTAGATTTTTCTTTGCATAAATGTTTTGTAGATGATCCATTTATATAGGCCATCTGGGAGTGTTTTTGTATTTTCAGACTCCTAGACAAGCCCCAACGTATCAGGTGTAGACGTAAGTCTATAGACTCCAACTTGCTCCTGTTTGTCTAATGGGTCTTTTTTTTTTTTTTTTTTTTTATTAAAACAAGCTTTATTATAGATTTTGCTCATACATTGTAAAAACAGAGTGCCAAATAAAGACATACATTTTAAGGTCGAGTGTTCCCAGACAAGGTGATGTTAGAGTCTCATATAGCTTGGTGTAAAGTACGACTCGCGGTGATAGTATGGGGGAATCCCCGCGAGGGTCCATCAGGGTCTGAGCACGATAAGACTTATAAGTTAAACAGATTGTCCTGGGAAACATGAACACTGAACTCTGTATGGCAAAGCCTGATTTTTCAACAAAAAGAAAACATTTTTTTTTTTTTTTTTTCTTTTTAACAAACAAGTATATAAACCTTTGTGAACAGAGGATTCAGATTGAGACAACCCATACACACCGAGTAGAAGGAAGAAGAGAAATTTGTTTTCCGAGAAAGGAAGAAAGGGCCTAAGGGGAAGAAAAAGAGAGAGGGAGGGGAGTGAAGAAAAAACAAAAAACAAAAAAAAAAACCCCACTTCTAGTGGGTATTGTGAAGGTTAGCATTATATTTGAGGGACACTAATTGTAATGGCTATATGGGAGGAGGATTCCAAACAGCCATCATCATGTCGTGCATGACCATTTGGTTACTCTTATAGTAGTGCAATTTTTCCAAGGTTAAAAGCTCATTCACGGCAGAGCGCCAGTCAGGAAGGGAAGGTACTTCCCTTGATTTCCAGAGTCTAGGGATAAGCCTCTTAGCTCCTGTGAGCATGATCAAGAGAAGGGCCAGCTTGTGTTTGTCCATTTTATCAGGAAGGTGCAGGAATAGGATGGTCTCAGTTGTGACTGGTATATGTGTATTTAGTTTATTTGACATCTCCCTGAGGACAGTTGCCCAAAAATTGGTCAATCTTGGGCATGCCCACCATATGTGTATGAGCGTCCCTGTTTCACCGCATCCCCTCCAACATGCAGCAGAAGCTGTTGGGAAGATCTGGTGCAGTCTAGAGGGTGTGTAGTACCATCTGGTTAGTAGTTTGAGTTGAATTTCCTGAACAGTGGCTGAGACAGAGGAAAGCTTAACCAATCTGAATGACTTGAGCCATTCTTCATCCTCAATTGCATTGTTAAGGTCTCTATTCCATGCATAGATGTATGTTGGTAGTTGCGTGTCTGGGGGTACAAGGAGCAGTTTGTATATTTTGGAAATTAGTCTTCTTGGTGGGGTCTAATGTTTCTTTTTATATGCAGGGGAGGGGTGGGGGGTGTCTGCTTTTCCTGATAACCCAGCCCCTTTCACTGGGTATCTCAGCTGAACCTCATAAACAATGCTAAACTGTTTGCTTTTAAGTACATTTTAAAAAGTTTTATACTTGATTTTTAGATCAGTATCTGTGAATATTCTTATTTATAGTAGTAGTAGTAGTAGTGTCTATTACATGCAGTTATATGAAAATTGGTGTATACTGTCCTTTTAACTTTTGATTGGAATCTCAAGCTCTGTCTGTCTATACATCTCTCTCTCTCTCTCTACCCCAGTAAGGACATATTCATATATGACACACAAAAAAATCTTACATTATGATATAATATATATTTCTTATCATTATATTTAGATTCCCCAGGGGCTGTGTATTGTGGGCTAAAAGAACAAAATCAAACAAACAAGAATACCACATTTTAAAGGAAATAAATAATGCAAAATTAACCTCATTTTGTACGTAACACAAGAATGATTTCTTGAGTCTAGAAGGAAGAGGCAAAGAAAAAAAAAAACAGAGCTAAATCAATATCTATTGATGTCTCAATTACATCCTTCCAGATTAAAAATGAACTTCTCCTCTGGTTCGTGTTCTGCATATGTTCAATATAAGTCAGCACAAGGGCTCTATAGAAAGCCGCTGCATAGTTACGCCTTGTGAACGTTTCTTTACAGATTTTTTACTTTGATAAACGAATAAGAGCTGTTTAGTCAGCAAATTATCAACTGCTATAGTCCCATCCCATATGGAAATCTAGAGCACACATTGAAAAAATAATGTATTGGGGATCTCAGATTTTGTGGTTAAAAAGAGAAAATAAAAATATATTCTGGTTTATAAAACTACGTTTTTTGTAATTAGAAGATATTGCACTTCCCTTAGTAAGAAGAGTATTCTCATCCCTGGGCGATTCTATAACCAACACCTTTTGTGTAGAGTCTTGGGCTGGGACAAATGTCTTTATTATCACATTCAAATATTTTGCTTAATTTTCCACTCAGCATTCTCATATACTGTGGCAACGGCACATTACACAAATCATTTAGCTGCTATTTTGAATGTGCCATTCATAGTGAATAGTAAAAATGCATTCAAATTGAATTTGATTATGCTGTTAAAGGAACAGTCAAGTGAAAATTAAACTTTCATTATTAAAGGGATATGAAACCCAACATTTTTCTTTTGTGATTCAGACAGAGCAAACCATTTTTATAAAGTTTCCAATTTACTTCTATTACCAATTTGTTTAGTTCCTATAATATTCTGAGTTGAAGAGATACCTAGGTAGCATCAGGAGCACGACTTGGCAGGAAATAGTGCTGCCCCCGAGTGCTCTTGCAAATGGATAACATTCTTGCACAACTGCTGCCATATAATTCTCCAGATACACGCACGCTCCTGCTTTTCAACAAAAGATACCAAGAGAACAGAGATAAATTGATAATAGAAGTAGAATAGAAATTTGATTAAAATCACATGCTCTGATTCATGAAATATAAATTTTGGGTTTCATATCCCTTTAAGATGGAGCACACAATTTTCAACAACTTTCCTATTTACTTCCATTATTTAAATGTGCACAATCTTAACATGCACGCTTTCTGGGTCATCAGCTTCTACTGAGCATGTGCAAGATTCACAGGATATACATATGTGCATTTTATGATTGGCTAATGGCTGTCACATGATACATTTGGAAGGGAAATAAATCTACTACTGATTTGAAATTCAAATTAACGGCTAGATTATGAGTTTTGCGGTAAGCTGAAAAAGCAGCATCTTCTATCTTTCCAATCAGCCAATAGAATGCGAGCTTAATCCTATTGGCTGATTGGATCAGCCAATAGGATTGAACTTCAATCCTATTGGCTGATTGCATCAGCCAATAGGATTTTTTCAACCTTAATTCCGATTGGCTTATAGAATTCTATCAGCCAATCGGAATCTAAGGGATTCAGTAAGAAGACTCCGGATGAAGAGGATGCTCCTCGTCGGATGTCTTGAAGATGGAGCCGCTCCATGTCGGATGGATGAAGATAGAAAATGCCGTCTGGATGAAGACTTCTGCCCGTCTGGAGTACCACTTTGCCCGGCTTGGATGAAGACTTCTCCCGGCTTCATTAAGGACTTCGGCTCGGTTAGATGATGACTTCTGACGCTTCCTTGAGGATGGATGTCCGGTCTTCAGAACAGTAAGTCGATCTTCAGGGGGCTAGTGTTTTTTTAAGGGTGTATTGGGTGGGTTTTATTTTTTAGATTAGGGTTTGGGCTGCAAAAGAGCTAACTGCCCTTTTAAGGGAAATGCCCATCCAAATGCCCTTTTCAGGGCAATGGGGAGCTTAGGTTTTTTTAGATAGTATTTTATTTGGGGGGTTGGTTGTGTGGGTGGTGGGTTTTACTGTTGGGGGTGTTTGCATTTTTTTTTTACAGGTAAAAGAGCTGATTACTTTGGGGCAATGCCCCGCAAAAGGCCCTTTTAAGGGATATTGATAGTCTACATTTTTTTTATTTTGATAGGGCTCTTAGATTAGGTGTAATTAGTTTAAAGATCTGTAATTTGTTTTTTATTTTCTGTAATTTAGTGTTTTTTCTTTTGTGATTTAGTTAATTGTAATTAGTTTTATTTAATTGTAGTTAATTTATGTAATTTATTTAATGATAGTGTAGTGTTAGGTGTAATTGTAACTTAGGTTAGGTTTTATTTTACAGGTAAATTTGTCTTTATTTTAGCTAGGTAGTTATTAAATAGTTAATAACTATTTAAGAACTATTCTACCTAGTTAAAATAAATACAAACTTGCCTGTAAAATAAAAATAAACCCTAAGCTAGATACAATGTAACTATTAGTTATATTTTAGCTAGCTTAGGGTTTATCTTATAGGTAAGTATTTCGTTTTAAATAGGAATTATTTAGTTAATGATAGGAATTTTATTTAGATTTATTTAAATTATATTTAAGTTAGTGGGTGTTAGGGTTTAGGGTTGTTGGCGGCAGATTAGGGGTTAATAAATATAATGTAGGTGTCGGTGATGTTGGGGGCAGCAGATTAGGGGTTAATAAGTATAATGTAGGTGTCGGTGATGTCGGGTGCGACAGATTAGGGGTTAATAAGTGTAAGATTAGGGGTGTTTAGACTTGGGGTTCATGTTAGGGTGTTAGGTGTAGACATAAATTTTATTTCCCCATAGGAATCAATGGGGCTGCGTTACTGAGCTTTACGCTGCTTTTTTGCAGGTGTTAGACTTTTTCTCAGCCGGCTCTCCCCATTGATTCCTAAAGGGAAATCGTGCACGAGCACGTACGACCAGCTCACCGCTGACTTAAGCAGCGCTGGTATTTTGCTCTACACTCACTTTTTGTCTTTTAACGCCGGGTTTATAAAAACCTGTAATACCAGTGCTGTAGGAAAGTGAGCGGTGAGAATAAACTGCTCGTTAGCACCGCATAACTTCTAACGCAAAACTCGTAATCTAGCCGTAAGTGATTTTGCATTGTCTTTTTAATGTGCATTGTATGCATTTCTACTGTGTTCAGTGGTCCTTTAAATATCATATTCTCTTCACAGTTGTTTAGAATATCACAAACGAAAGAGCAGGAATAACATATAAATGTTCGATTTAGCTTTTTCTCGAATCAGCGTTGCATATTTCTGCTACTTTTATTTAAATTTGAAGAAACATTCCAATTCAAATTTCTTGAACATTAAAAATGAACATTCTAATATGCTAGAGCATTTTATTATAGAAATATTGCTTGCATATAACTATGTGTTTAACCCCTGGAAAGTTAAACACATGGTTAAAGTTTACTCCAGAGAAGCAAGGCACTACCGGGAGCTAACTGAACATATATTTTGGACCAATGACAAGAGACAAATGTGTGTAGCTACCAATAATCACCAAGCACCCAGTAGTTCATTGCTGTTGCTTTTCAACATAGAATATATTTTGCAACAATTGATAACAAGAGAACAAAGTGAATTTGATAATAGGAGTTGAATTTAAAAGGTTCTTAAAATGACATTCTCTATCTAAATCATAAAAGTATAACTTTGCCTGTTTAACTGGACAAATATTTGAGTGTTCAGACATTTTAAAAACTAGATAAATGTGTAAATATATAAAAATATTAATGTACAAATCATTTACTCTAATGAATAAGGGTATTTCATTTCAGGGTATTAGAATGTCTGTTAACAATATTTTAGCATCGAAAAATATATCAAATATGTTTAAAAAGGCCAAAATATATCCCTGGGTAGATTGGAGGGACATAAACCAGTTAGGAACTAATCTTTAACCCCTTAATGATCGGACCATTTTTCAATTTTCTTACCCTTAATGACAATGGCTATTTTTACATTTCTGCGGTGTTTGTGTTTAGCTGTAATTTTCCTCTTACTCATTTACTGTACCCACACATATTATATACCGTTTTTCTCGCCATTAAATGGACTTTCTAAAGATACCATTAATTTCATCATATCTTATAATTTACTATAAAAAAATATAAAATATGAGGAAAAAATTGAAAAACAAAACACACTTTTTCTAACTTTTACCCCCAAAATCTGTTACACATCTACAACCACCAAAAAACACCCATTCTAAATAGTTTCTAAATTTTGTCCTGAGTTTAGAAATACCCAATGTTTACATGTTCTTTGCTTTTTTTGCAAGTTATAGGGCCATAAATACAAGTAGCACTTTGCTATTTCCAAACCACTTTTTTTCAAAATTAGCCCTAGTTACATTGTAACACTGATATCTTTCAGGAATCTCTGAATATCCATTGACATGTATATATTTTTTTTTAGAAGACATCCCAAAGCATTTATCTAGGCCCATTTTTGGTATATTTCATGCCACCATTTCACCTCCAAATGCGATCAAATAAAAAAAATTGTTGACTTTTTCACAATTTTTTCACAAACTTTAGGTTTCTCGCTGAATTTATTTACAAAAAACGTATGCAATTATAGCATACATGGTTGTAAATGCTTCTCTGGGATCCCCTTTGTTCAGAAATAGCAGACATATATGGCTTTGGCGTTGCTTTTTGGTAATTAGAAGGCCGCTAAATGCCGCTGCACACCACACGTGTATTATGCCCAGCAGTGAAGGGGTTAATTAGGGAGCTTGTAGGGAGCTTTTAGGTTTAATTTTAGCTTTAGTGTAGTGTAGTAGACAACCCAAATTATTGATCTAGGCCCATTTTGGTATATTTCATGCCACCATTTAACCGCCAAATACGATCAAATTTAAAAAAAAAAAACTTACATTTTTCAAAATTTTAGGTTTCTCACTGAAATTATTTACAAGCAGCTTGTGCAATTATGGCACAAATGGTTGTAAATGCTTCTCTGGGATCCCCTTTGTTCAGAAATAGCAGACATATATGGCTTTGGTGTTGCTTTTTGGTAATAATAAGGCCGTTAAATACCGCTGCGCACCACACTTGTAATATGCCCAGCAGTTAAGGGGTTAATTAGGTAGCTTGTGGGGTTAATTTTGAGCTTTAGTGTAGAGATCAGCCTCCCACCTGACACATCCCACCCCCTGATCCCCCCCTGACCCCCCTCAAACAGCTCTCTTCCCTCCCCACCTCACAATTGTCACCGCCATATTAAGTACTGGCAGAAAGTCTGCCAGTACTGAAATAAAAATATATATTTTTTATTTTTTTTTATTTTTTGTCATACAGTCTGCAGTGATGGATCCCTCCTTACCCCACAACCTCCCTGATCCCCCCATACATCTTTCTAACCCTCCCCTCTATCTATTTGCCGCCATCTTGGGTACTGGCAGCTTTCTGCCAGTACCCAATTTGCTCCCCAAAATATTTTTTGTTTACTTTTTTAATATAAAATATTTGTTTTCTGTAGTGTAGCTGGCCCCCCTAAATAACCTACATCCCTCCCCCTCCCAGATCCCTTACTAAAAAACAGAGATGCCCCTGCATCTACATCAATCTTTTTATTTTGTTGCCGGTATATTTGGCGTGCGCGCCAGCACTTCAGACAACAGAGGACGTACCAGGTACGTCAACTGTCATTAAGGGAAGTTTTTCCTATGACGTACCTGGTAAGTCCTCTGTCATTAAGGGGTTAAAGGGACAGTCTAGTCAAAATTAAACTTTCCTGATTCAGATAGGGCATGCAATTTTAAACAACTTTCCAATTCACTTTTATCATAATTTTTGCCTTGTTCTCTTGGTATTCTTAGTTAAAAGCTAAAACTAGGTAGGCTCATATGCTAATGTGAAGCCATTGAAACCAGTTTTTTCACAGCTAGAGGGTGTTAGTGCATGTGTGCCACTTAGATAACATTGTGCTCACGCCCGTGGAGTTACTTATGAGAGGGCAAAAATGCAAGTCTGTCAAAAGAACTGCAATAAGGGGGCAGTCTGCAGAGGCTTAGATACAAGGTAATCAGAGGTAAAAAGTATATTAATATAACCGTGTAAATTATGCCAAATTGTGGAATGGGTAATAAAGGGATTGTCTATCTTTTAAACAATAACAATTCTGGAGTAGACGTTCCCTTTATGCATTAGTTGCCCACTGGCGATAACGACAACTCCTGTAGCTCTATTGGCTGCCAGGAACAAAGTTAAAAATAAAAGGTAATATTAGTAAACAAATTAACATCATTCTCAAAAATGTATACATTTAACCTCTTAAGGACATATGACGGAATTTTTCCGTCATAAAACAATTGAGCAAACTGAAAGCTGTGTCCTTAAACGGTTAAAATACCCTCTTATGATTGTGAAAATATAACACAATTGAATATACCTTTAACATATTGTTAGTATAAAAACTGCACATAACATTATACACAGACCTGTCCTGCTGGTGTGTAAATATCTGCTGCTTCTGCTGGGATCTTGAGTCTTTGGTGTCTGACAGAGACAATGTGAAAGCAAATCCTTTGCTAGGAGAATAGCAGAACACAGTTCAACTACCACTAAGTACAAGTATTTCTCAGCAGTAAATCGTGTGGCGCTGCAGGTGCTCAGCTGAGAAGCAAAAATAAGAATCTAAATTCTGTCTTTATCCTTTAAATACAACTAAACTTGTCAGCAGCACATAACAGTTGTGTTGTTCTGAGACCCCTGTATGTGAAATGTACATATAGCTGTCAAAGCTTTACCCCAGACTGCCAGGATATCTGACACTATCACTGGGTTCTTCATACTAAAATTTGGGACCCACATCTGGGTCACAATCAGAGGTAGGCACAAAACAAGGCTGTGGCGGACATTTTCCAAAGTATAGACCTTAGTGAAGGACACCAAGGTACATTTCAAATTAAAAACATTAAAAAACACTCTTTTCCGAGAGGGTAGTGGATGCATGGTGGAATAGCCAGCCATCCAGCAGAAGTGGTATAGAAGGGCAGTACATGAAAAGTGCTGCCCTGTATTATGCTTCATTACCTAAACCAATTAACTAGTCAGGGCAGTTTCTTTATAATCCCTCCCTCAATGGATATCCCCAACTGCAGCATACCAATCCTCCATACAGCATGAGCAGCACTTTCCTGTACTGCCCATCAGCATGAGAAATAAAATATGTAAGTCTAGAGGAGAAGTGTGCGCAGAGCTACTAAACCAAACTCCTAGGGCCCTAATAGATCCTCTAACAATTAGGCAAAGGGAGTATAATCAAAGAAAAATGCTTAGGAGCGCTAAAAAGCTAAAGGTTCTAAGGAACAAGGAAAGAGGAAAAAATTATATATACACACAACACAGGCTAGTAAAATCAATGTTTATATATAGATAGGCTTCATTCAAAACATATAAGCAGGTGTAATAAATGTTACAAATCTAAAGTTGTATAATTGTTACTAAATATATGCAACAATGTGTTAAAAAAAACGGACGTCTCAGATTAAATGCAAAAATGTAATAATATAATATGAGATTGCCACCAATTAAAAAAATAAAAATAAGTTAGGAACTGGTAGAAAAAAGTGTTTTGCAAAACGTATTAGCACCTTAAAAATACAGTCTGTTCAAATCCAAATAATCGTGACTTGTAAGTCTGTATATCCAAATTACAGTGATGTAGACAATGAAAGTCCTTACGTGTAAGTTATAACCAAATACCTGACTTGAGGACGTTATAGTTCAGGAACCGCAGCTATGTGTGTATTCTGTTTGGCATCCGTGTATACCTTTTCAGCCGTTATACCACACGTCACTGGTCTCTCAGCTGCTCCGGTCCTATTGGACAGTCTCAATTTTCAAACACTCCAGGGGTTTTTTTTCCGGTCAGGTATCGGAACTAGTAGCCTGCTCTTAGTGCAACGGCACACTGGATACTCACAGCATATATTCTTTTGTAGACTTGAATATAAATTCAGATGTTTCTTCTCGCACTCACCAGTGCACGGATATAGAGCAAGCAGATTTTCAGTATATTAAACTGTGAATAAATAGGCAATATTAACGTCTAAAAGCCCAATGTGAACTCCGTTGTCCACAGAGGGATAAGCACAATTGTAAATATTATTGACTGCATAAAAGAAATAAAATCAAATCATCAACCGGTTTCTCCCTGCATGAGGGCTTTTTCAAGATGAAAAATAGCAGTCCAAAACTTGCTTTTAAAAGTGGCCAAACTTTTTCATTGGTTCCAACAATTAATTGATATTTAAGGTGGTAGTGAAAAGATACTGTGGTAATGGCAATCTTTTAACCTAAAGGTGGTATTGGCAATTAAAAAACATTACATATTTATTTATAAGGAGATTTATTATCTCAAGACAAATAGTCATAAAGTGACTTTGATATGTGCATATCTAAACATGTGTATATTTGCATAGTGTTAATATTAGTTAATTAAAAAATGTATATTAACATTATATATTTATTTATAAGGAGATATATTATCTCAAGACAAATAGTTATAAAGTGACATTAGTACGTGCATATCTAAACATGTGTATATTACATAGTATTATATCAATATTAGTTAATTCAAGAATGAATATTAAGATTGTGTGGAAAAAATGTATCTAGATCATATACGTAATACAGTTAAGGTTTATCATTCAAAGATGAACAAAAAACAAAAACATATAAAAAAAAGTTGCTTTCAATCTAGTAAAAAAGGTGAGATATCCATTTCAGAATTTAGACCTGCTAGATATAAAGGATTATGTTTATAGATATACTCAGCCTCTTTCAGTAGGAGACATTTATCTATATTTCCTCCCCTCCAGTTAATTTTAACTATTTGGATACCCCAGTATTTTAAATCATTAGTTCACCCATTATGGACCTCTTTAAAATGCTTATATAATCTTGTATCATCTAGCTTTTTTTCTATACAGAGAATATTCTCCCTGATACGATCTTTTAGCATTCTTTTCATCTCACCAAAATAGATTAGTTTACAAGTACATTGTAGTATGTAAATCACTCCTTTCGTTGTACATCTAATCAAATCTTTTATTATTAATTCATCCTCTGCATTAGGCAAGGTTAGTGTTAATTCTTTACAGCTGTGTTGGCAGGGTTTGCATGAATAACAGGGATAGAAGCCTGAGATTCTTTTTCCATATAGATCTTTATTTATTTTATCTTTCTGTATCTGTGTTTTAAATTCACTTGGTGCCAGCATGGATCTAAAATTCTTAGGCCTAGATTTAGAGTTTGGCGTTAGCCGTGAAAACCAGCGTTAGAGGCTCCTAACGCTGGTTTTAGGCTACCGCCGGTATTTGGAGTCACTCAAAATAGGGTCTAACGCTCACTTTTCAGCCGCGACTTTTCCATACCGCAGATCCCCTTACGTCAATTGCGTATCCTATCTTTTCAATGGGATCTTCCTAACTCCGGTATTTAGAGTCGTTTCTGAAGTGAGCGTTAGAGCTCTAACGACAAAACTCCAGCCGCAGGAAAAAAGCAGGAGTTAAGAGCTTTCTGGGCTAACGCCGGTTCATAAAGCTCTTAACTACTGTACCCTAAAGTACACTAACACCCATAAACTACCTATGTACCCCTAAACTGAGGTCCCCCCACATCGCCGCAACTCGATTAAATTTTTTTAACCCCTAATCTGCCGACCGCCACCTACGTTATACTTATGTACCCCTAATCTGCTGCCCCTAACCCCGCCGACCCCTGTATTATATTTATTAACCCCTAACCTGCCCCCCACAACGTCGCCGCCAGCTACCTACAATAATTAACCCCTAATCTGCCGACCGCAAAGCGCCGCCACCTACGTTATCCTTATGTACCCCTAATCTGCTGCCCCTAACACCGCCGACCCCTATATTATATTTATTAACTCCTAATCTGCCCCCCTCAACGTCGCCGACACCTGCCTACACTTATTAACCCCTAATCTGCCGAGCGGACCTGAGCGCTACTATAATAAAGTTATTAACCCCTAATCCGCCTCACTAACCCTATCATAAATAGTATTAACCCCTAATCTGCCCTCCCTAACATCGCCGACACCTAACTTCAATTATTAACCCCTAATCTGACGACTGGAGCTCACCGCTATTCTAATAAATGTATTAACCCCTAAAGCTAAGTCTAACCCTAATACTAACACCCCCCTAAATTAAATATAATTTAAATCTAATGAAATTAATTAAATCTTATTAAATAAATTATTCCTATTTAAAGCTAAATACTTACCTGTAAAATAAATCCTAATATAGCTACAATATAAATTATAATTACATTGTAGCTATTTTAGGATTAATATTTATTTTACAGGCAACTTTGTAATTATTTTAACCAGGTACAATAGCTATTAAATAGTTAAGAACTATTTAATAGTTACCTAGTTAAAATAATAACAAAATTACCTGTAAAATAAGTCCTAACCTAAGTTATAATTAAACCTAACACTACCCTATCAATAAATTAATTAAATAAAATACCTACAATTACCTACAATAAAACCTAACACTACACTATCAATAAATAAATTAAATACAATTTCTACAAATAACTACAATTACATAAACTAACTAAAGTACAAAAAATAAAAAAGAACTAAGTTACAAAAAATAAAAAAATATTTACAAACATAAGAAAAATATTACAACAATTTTAAACTAATTACACCTACTCTAAGCCCCCTAATAAAATAACAAAGACCCCCAAAATAAAAAAAATTCCCTACCCTATTCTAAATTAATAAATTTAAAAGCTGAACAGGGCCCTTTGCGGGGCATGCCCCAAGAAAATCAGCTCTTTTGCCTGTAAAAAAAAACATACAATACCCCCCCCCCAACATTACAACCCACCACCCACATACCCCTAATCTAACCCAAACCCCCCTTAAATAAACCTAACACTAAGCCCCTGAAGATCTTCCTACCTTGTCTTCACCATACCAGGTTCACCGATCCGTCCTGGCATCCGGTGCTGAAGAGGTCCAGAAGAGGCTCCAAAGTCTTCCTCCTATCCGGCAAGAAGAGGACATCCGGACCGGCAAACATCTTCATCCAAGCTGCATCTTCGATCTTCTTCCATCCGGTGCGGAGCGGGTCCATGTTGAAGCATCCGACGCGGATCCATCCTCTTCTTCCGGCGTCTCCCGACGAATGACGGTTCCTTTAAGGGACGTCATCCAAGATGGCGTCCCTCGAATTCCGATTGGCTGATAGGATTCTATCAGCCAATCGGAATTAAGGTAGGAATATTCTGATTGGCTGATGGAATCAGCCAATCAGAATCAAGTTCAATCCGATTGGCTGATCCAATCAGCCAATCAGATTGAGCTCGCATTCTATTGGCTGTTCCGATCAGCCAATAGAATGCGAGCTCAATCTGATTGGCTGATTGGATCAGCCATGCGGATTTAACTTGATTCTGATTGGCTGATTCCATCAGCCAATCAGAATATTCCTACCTTAATTCCGATTGGCTGATAGAATCCTATCAGCCAATCAGAATTCGAGGGACGCCATCTTGGATGACGTCCCTTAAAGGAACCGTCATTCGTCGGGAGACGCCGGAAGAAGAGGATGGATCCGCGTCGGATGCTTCAACATGGACCCGCTCCGCACCGGATGGAAGAAGATCGAAGATGCAGCTTGGATGAAGATGTTTGCCGGTCCGGATGTCCTCTTCTTGCCGGATAGGAGGAAGACTTTGGAGCCTCTTCTGGACCTCTTCAGCACCGGATGCCAGGACGGATCGGTGAACCTGGTATGGTGAAGAAAAGGTAGGAAGATCTTCAGGGGCTTAGTGTTAGGTTTATTTAAGGGGGGTTTGAGTTAGATTAGGGGTATGTGGGTGGTGGGTTGTAATGTTGGGGGGGGGGTATTGTATGTTTTTTTTTTACAGGCAAAAGAGCTGATTTTCTTGGGGCATGCCCCGCAAAGGGCCCTGTTCAGGGCTGGTAAGGTAAAAGAGCTTTTAAATTTATTAATTTAGAATAGGGTAGGGCATTTTTTTATTTTGGGGGTCTTTGTTATTTTATTAGGGGGCTTAGAGTAGGTGTAATTAGTTTAAAATTGTTGTAATATTTTTCTTATGTTTGTAAATATTTTTTTATTTTTTGTAACTTAGTTCTTTTTTATTTTTTGTACTTTAGTTAGTTTATGTAATTGTAGTTATTTGTAGAAATTGTATTTAATTTATTTATTGATAGTGTAGTGTTAGGTTTTATTGTAGGTAATTGTAGGTATTTTATTTAATTAATTTATTGATAGGGTAGTGTTAGGTTTAATTATAACTTAGGTTAGGACTTATTTTACAGGTAATTTTGTTATTATTTTAACTAGGTAACTATTAAATAGTTCTTAACTATTTAATAGCTATTGTACCTGGTTAAAATAATTACAAAGTTGCCTGTAAAATAAATATTAATCCTAAAATAGCTATAATATAATTATAATTTATATTGTAGCTATATTAGGATGTATTTTACAGGTAAGTATTTAGCTTTAAATAGGAATAATTTATTTAATAAGAGTTAATTAATTTCGTTAGATTAAAATTATATTTAATTTAGGGGGGTGTTAGTGTTAGGGTTAGACTTAGCTTTAGGGGTTAATCCATTTATTCTAGTAGCGGTGAGCTCCGGTCGTCAGATTAGGGGTTAATAATTGAAGTTAGGTGTCGGCGATGTTAGGGAGGGCAGATTAGGGGTTAATACTATTTATGATAGGGTTAGTGAGGCGGATTAGGGGTTAATAACTTTATTATAGTAGCGCTCAGGTCCGCTCGGCAGATTAGGGGTTAATAAGTGTAGGCAGGTGTCGGCGACGTTGAGGGGGGCAGATTAGGGGTTAATAAATATAATATAGGGGTCGGCGGTGTTAGGGGCAGCAGATTAGGGGTACATAAGGATAACGTAGGTGGCGGCGCTTTGCGGTCGGCAGATTAGGGGTTAATTATTGTAAGTAGCTGGCGGCGACGTTGTGGGGGGCAGGTTAGGGGTTAATAAATATAATATAGGGGTCGGCAGTGTTAGGGGCAGCAGATTAGGGGTACATAGGTATAATGTAGGTAGCGGCGGTTTACGGAGCGGAAGATTAGGGGTTAATAATATAATGCAGGGGTCAGCGATAGCGGGGGTGGCAGATTAGGGGTTAATAAGTGTAAGGTTAGGGGTGTTTAGACTCGGGGTACATGTTAGAGTGTTAGGTGCAGACGTAGGAAGTGTTTCCCCATAGGAAACAATGGGGCTGCGTTAGGAGCTGAACGCTGCTTTTTTGCAGGTGTTAGGTTTTTTTTTCAGCTCAAACAGCCCCATTGTTTCCTATGGGAGAATCGTGCACGAGCACGTTTTTGAGGCTGGCTGCGTCCGTAAGCAACTCTGGTATCGAGAGTTGCATTTGCGGTAAAAATGCTCTACGCTCCTTTTTTGGAGCCTAACGCAGCATTTTTTTGAACTCTCGATACCAGAGTTAATTTTATGGTGCGGCCAGAAAAAAGCCTGCGTAGCGTTAACAGCCCATCTACCGCCAAACTCCAAATCTAGGCCTTAGTTTTCTAAATATCAATGTTGGTGTTTGTGAGAGTTTATCTCCTATTAGTGGGTCCACTTTGAGTATATGCCAGTGTCTTTTCAGGATATTTCTAATACTCCCATGATCATCACTAAACTCAGTAATGAAAGGGACCTCTATTTGTTCATCTGTTGTAATATTCTTCTGTTTATAGGATAATAGAGATTTTCTATCTCTATTTCTAGCTCTGGTCACTGCTTTGTTAATAGTTTCTTCTTCATAGCCTCTATCCTTAAATTTATCAATGAGGATTTCATTTTGATTTTCAAAATCAGATAATATTGAACAATTTTTTTTTATTCTAACAGGCCCATTTATCAATCTCCGTACGGAGCTTGAAGGGCCGTGTTTCTGGCGAGTCTTCAGACTCGCCAGAAACACAACTTATGAAGCAGCGGTCTAAAGACCGCTGCTCCATAACTCTGTCTACCTGCTCAGAGCAGGCGGACAGGAATCGCCAGAAATCAACGGGATCGAATACGATCGGGTTTATTGACACCTCCCTGCTGGCGGCCGATTAGCCGCGAGTCAGCAGGGGGCGGCGTTGCACCAACAGCTCTTGTGAGCTGCTGGTGCAATGTTAAATGCGGAGAGCGTATTGCTCTCCGCATTTAGCGAGGTGTTGCGGACCTGATCGGCAGTGTCGGATCAGGTCCGCAACACATTTGATAAATTGGGGCCAATGACTCTGCCCGACAGGAATATTATTCTTCCACTGTTTTAAGTGGCAGCTGTTTGCATATATGAAACTGTTTGAATCCACCTTTTTAAAGTGGGTTTTGGTCTCGATAATATTATTACATACCATAATTTCTAGGTCCAAAAAAATAATGAAATCTTGGCTATGGTTAAAGGCAGAGGCGTAACTAGAAACCACAGGGCCCAGGTGCAAGAATCTAAGAAGGGGCCCCCCATCGCCCCTCCCCCTCCATAAAAAGGTGAATTTAATACATTATTTTTTTTTTTGCATTTAACACAGAAAAAAAATGTGAATCAGATTACATGTCTGCAAAAGGAGGTACCCTGTGCCCACAGTCTATGAGATGGTCTGACCCCCTATTACTGTATATATATATATATATATATATATATATATATATATATATATATATATATATATAGTGACACTATTTAAACCCCCAGTACTGTATATAGTAAGTTAGTGACATAGTCTGTAATCTGCCGGTGAGATGGCTGGCCTGACCCTACCCGCCCAGTACTTTATAAAGTGACCACAGTAGTCAGTGACATGATCCACCCCCCATACTGTATATAGTGGTACTGTATAGTGACACTGTTTACCCCCTGCCCCCCCATACTGTAGTAATAAGGTCTGTAATTTGCTGGTTCCACAAACATACACAAACACACATACATGCATAAATACACACACAGTCACATACATACACACGCACACCCTACACCCACACATAAACACCAATGGGTAAAACAGAAACACTAATCCCTGTAGTCATGTCACACTCACATGATATCAGTGCAGGCAGTGGTAGGTTAACGTTTTTTATAAAAAAAAAAATAATTATAAAAATTTTTATTTTATTTTTTTTAAAGCTGGGCCCCCACCATCAGAGGCCCAGTCGCACCTGCGACCTCTGCACCCTCTGTAGTTTTGCCCCTGGTTAAAGGTGAATGCAAGGCCCTGATTGTTGGTATTCATCTGTTTAAACATTTCAAATAGATCAAATTCTGACCCTCTCCATACAATCAGAATATCATCAATATATCTCCTATAGAGCACGAGGTCTGCAACATAGCTATTTTAATGGAAAAAAACTTTCTTCCCAATTTCCCATAAAAAGGTTTGCATAGCTAGGTGCAAACCTTGTGCCCATAGCAGTACCCTCTATTTGCAGGTAGAATTTTTTGTCAAATACAAAATAATTATTTTCTAGGATAAAAGTAATGCAAAAGCAATATCAATTAATTGTTGGAACCAATGAAAAAGTTTGGCCACTTTTAAAAGCAAGTTTTGGACTGCTATTTTTCATCTTGAAAAAGCCCTCATGTAGGGAGAAACCGGTTGATGATTTGATTTTATTTCTTTTATGCAGTCAATAATATTTACAATTGTGCTTATCCCTCTGTGGACAATGGAGTTCACATTGGGCTTTTAGGCGTTAATATTGCCTATTTATTCACAGTTTAATATACTGAAAATCTGCTTGCTCTATATCCGTGCACTGGTGAGTGCGAGAAGAAACATCTGAATTTATATTCAAGTCTACAAAAGAATATATGCTGTGAGTATCCAGCGTGCCGTTGAACTAAGAGCAGGATACTAGTTCCAATACCTGACAGAAAAAAAACCCTGGAGTGTTTGAAAATTGAGACTGACCAATAGGACCGGAGCAGCTGAGAGACCAGTGACGTGTGGTATAACGGCTGAAAAGGTATACACGGATGCCAAACAGAATACACACATAGCTGTGCTTCCTGAACTATAATGTCCTCAAGTCAGGTATTTGGTTATAACTTACACGTAAGGACTTTCATTGTCTACATCACTGTAATTTGGATATACAGACTTACAAGTCACAATTTTTTGGATTTGAACAGACTGTATTTTTAAGGTGCTAATACATTTTGAAAAACACTTTTTTCTACCAGTTCCTATCTTATTTTTATTTTTTTAGTGGTGGCAATCTCATATTATATTATTACATTTTTGCATTTAATCTGAGACATCCGGTTTTTTAACACATTGTTGCATATATTTAGTAACAATTATACAACTTTAGATTTGTAACATTTATTACACCTGCTTATATGTTTTGAATCAAGCCTATCTATATATAAACATTGATTTTACTAGCCTGTGTTGTATATATGATTTTTTCCTCTTTCCTTGTTCCTTAGAACCTTTAGCTTTTTAGCGCTCCTAAGCATTTTTCTTTAAATAAAATATGTATCGGTGGTGAAGAAGGATTTAATTCAATCTGTGTAAAAGCAGGGCAGAATTGTTACCATCTCTCCTAGATTTATTCCCTGCAGAAAGCCTGTTCTAACACTTCACTTTCCCCTGGGTGGTCTCAGCACAAAACACAAAACAGGCGGTGGACACTGCAAGGGCCAGTCAGACACCTTGCCTATCCCTGATCACAATTTGCTGGGTCACATCCATACTTCCCTCAAGTTGACTGCATTTTTTTTATCCTAAACAAATATTGAACATAAAGTAAGTTTAGCACCTAATATCTCCATTTGCACAAATTATTGCCAAGGAAAAAAAAATATTATGACTATTCCAATGTCAATGCATACTTTGGGTGTGTAGCTTCTTATAGAGTTAGCTTGGTGCATATATCTGATCAAGGGTCATATTTGGACTGGAGAACTATAACAAATCTGATTGAATGTATTGACTAAGTCAGGTTATGAAATGATGGGTCATGAAATCATGTGATGTTATGCTATGGGGCTTGTTTAAAATGGTTGATGTTTTCTGGGTTATAATATGAAAATATTGCTATGTACAACCAAAAAGGTCTTCAATGTATTAAACACATACGGCTAGATTACGAGTTGTGCGTTATTAGTGAAAAAGCCTCATAACGCTTCTTTTTCCCTACCGCTGCTATTACAAGTTTCCGTAGTGCCACAAATATCACCATCTACGCTCAAATCCCTACCGTTCACAGAGACCCAGTAGTTAATGATATACCGATAAAAAAACATCAACAAATCACTTCAAAAACATTACACTAAGTACATTCATACAAACACTCAACAATATTTATTTTTTCTTAAAATTTTTCATGTCAAAATAGAACGAATCAAAGTTACGAGATCTCGGATGTTTGAAAAATAATGCACACAAACCCATTTTACATTGACTTACATTGACATACGGAACATACACTCATCTAGCTACATCTAACTACAAATATTTTCATTACCTACACAAAACATGTTTTTATTATGAAATTAACATGATTTAGCTACTTTTTCACAGAAGAACATGACGTCACTCACTTTACGCTCAACACAAGTGTTAGATTTTATTTCTCTGGACATTTCTCTTCTCCAATGACTTCTATGGGGAATACGTGCTTGTGCACGCGAACGGCAGATTTACCTAACGCACGCAAAATTCGTAGACTTTAAAACTCTTAAAATACCAGCGTTAGAATTGTGGTGCTAATTAATTCATTCTTGCGTTAGTCCCGCTATGACAAATAGATCAAGAAATTACTATTTCCCTATGGAGTTATGGCTTTTACTTGTGTGAACATCACATTCTTAAAGGAACTTACATTACATCAACTAGAAATCACCATCAATTCGATCATCACCAATACGAAATCGGTTTTAAAATTTAAATCATATTTAAACGGACAGAAAATTATTTTTTACATTTCTTTATTCACAAACAGTAGCCAATTGTAAACACGTCTCATTTACGTCTATTATAGCATTTTATTTATTCAACTCATATGCTTGGATGAACAGCATATCTACATAGGCTCACCAGATGATAATTGATGGATGCACATACATGACTTTTGGCATTGACTCATAGATGTGCATTGATATTCAGGCAAAAAATAACATATAAACAATGAACACATTTACATCATACAACTACATTGGAAGGTTGCTTAACATTGGATTCTCTCTCGGAATCACGAAAGATCAATTATGGATTTACTGTCCCTTTAACATCACGATTCACTCATAATATACCATTAGGAATTACGTACAAGAATAACATATCATTAGAAAATATTAGAGCTGTCACTTTTTTGGAAAGAACAACAATGCTATACTGCTTTATATAAATCAGTATATGTGGGAGAGAATCACAATACATACATAGATGTACATAACACACATCACACAACAACAATGCTGTACTGCTTTATATAAATCAGTATATGTGGGAGAGAATCACAATACATACATAGATGTACATAACACACATCACACAACAACAAAACACACATTTATCTTTTTAATCAGCACACAATAAGAATGTTGTAAAATACAACAACAGAATGAAGATTTGAAAACTAGACAGGAAGGTTGCTAATATGATGATATCATTCTAAGCTTCAACCATACAGATTACAGCATTAGGACGATACCGCCCCTTTCACCAGTTTCTCACTCAATACTACAATACTACACATACGTAAACAAGAGGGTTGGAAGATCTTCATTATTATTGCGATTACAATGGGACAAGTAAAATATTGACATCTCGCAAATCACTTATATATAGAATATTATAGATGTCAGACGGAAGATCTTCATTAATATTGCGGTTTCAATGGGACACGTAAAATATTGACATCTCGACAATCACTTATATATAGAATATTATAAATGTCAACCGTTACTTTATCGTTTTGAAACAATATTGCAGCAACATTGATCGATCAGATTCTATGCCATGTCTATGCACACATTATACACAAGTATGCACTTTCATTCATGTTAGCGTGGACTTGTGCTTTTTACTATAAGATCACATTTAATAAGTATTTATTACGCATATCAACAAACATTACGAAGATGCACTGTATACACTTTCACATTACGATTCATGGGGGGAGGTTAAATTTCATCAAATAAAAAAAAAACGCCCACTTTGAAAGCATTCACGCCGCTCACATACAATCAAGTGTATACAATCAGCAATCATTACAAACACGCTACCATTGGACATATTGCACTATAAATCCCCCAAAAAACATGGCCAAAGCGTCCCTTGTGATCGACATTGTATCACATCGCTTCTGTGTGTTTGCATACCTTGTTACTCCTTGTGTGTTTGCTCTGCTGTTTGACTTTGTGCTGTTTGGCTTGGCAAATATGGATAATCCGCAGTTAGTTTGTGCTGGTGCATGAATTGTGTACAACAGAATCAGGTGTGCTCGGCGTCTCCAAGAGAGATGTAGGGCTCGTCTGGTTAGAGGTCCTCGTGTTGAAAGGGTGAGGCCCATCTTAGATAACATGAGCGACTTCGAGGTTTATGACAAGTATAGGCTCAATCGCAAACAGCTCATTAGCCTTTACGATGTACTTAAACCTCATCTGGAGCCACGTATACGTATGTGGACTGCAATCCCTGGCATGACCAAGATGCTAAGTTGCATACACGTCCTGGCCTCCGGAAGTTTTCAATCCAGAGAGGGGTACATGCATGTGCTGTCTCAGGGTACCTTCTCTGTGGTTTTTGACTACTTTATGGACGCCATGGTACGAGTCAGTAAGCTTTACATAGGATTCCCTCAAAATGATGGCGATTGGAGGCGCATGAAGATGGAATTCTTTGCAATAGCTCGAATGCACAATATCTTGGGAGCAATAGATTGCACCCACATTGCGCTGCGTGCTCCAGCAGATGACCAGCCCTTCTGAGATCGCAAACATTTCCATAGTCTCAACGTGCAGTTTGTTTGCGACGCACGGATGTGGATTATGCAGGTGTGCGCGAATTTCGGCGGGTTTGTCATGATGCCCGTATCCTCAGGCAGTCGTCCCTGTGGCGGCAGTTTGAAGGCAGACAGTTTCCCCATGGGTGGCTCGTTGGTTAATTAGTTAGACAATTGCCACTGTAATGTTCAAAAACAGTTGTGTTTGTGTAAGGTGCAAAATGTGCAGCTATATGATGCGCTTTAACCATTTAATTGTCTCTTTCAGAAAATGTCTAGTTTTAGCTCCAAACAGATATGTAGCATGTCCTAGCTTAAATGTGCAGCTATAGGATGCAATTTAACCATTTCTGTCTCTTTTAGCAAATGTCTTGTTTATGCGAAATACACATATGTAGCATGTCCTATCTTAAATGTGCAGCTATATGATGCGCTTTAACCATTTAATTGTCTCTTTCAGCAAATGTCTAGTTTTAGCTCCAAACAGATATGTTGCATGTCCTAGCTTAAATGTGCAGCTATATGATGCAATTTAACCATTTATTTCTCTTTTAGCAAATGTCTTGTTTATGCGAAAAAAGCATATGTAGCATGTCCTAGCTTAAATGTGCAGCTATAGGATGCAATTTAACCATTTATTTCTCTTTTAGCAAATGTCTTGTTTATGCGAAAAAAGCATATGTAGCATGTCCTAGCTTAAATGTGAAACTATAGGATGCAATTTAACCATTTAATTGTCTCTTTCAGCAAATGTCTAGTTTTAGCTCCAAACAGATATGTAGCATGTCCTAGCTTAAATGTGCAGCTCTAGGATGCAATTTAACCATTTCTTTCTCTTTTAGCAAATGTCTCGTTTATGCGATTTTCGTGTACACAAATGCATTGTATCTTATAAAAATGTATTTTAATATAATAAATATTTATATCTTTGTAATATTTGACATTTTGTTATGTTAATTATTTATAGGTGCTTCGGGTTACATGAGCCGGCCTTGGCTCATTACGCCATTGCGTAACCCCGCAGACGAGGCCCAGGAGCACTACAATCAGGCGCACAAGCGGACTAGGGCTGTAGTGGAGAGGATGTTTGGGCTCCTCAAAATGCAGTTATGATGCCTGGACAGGTCTGGAGGAGCCCTCCAATACAGCCCTAGTAAGGTGGCAAAGATTGTTATAGCCTGCAGCGTCCTGCATATAATAGCTCAGCGGGCTGGGATGCTGCAGGCCATCCAGGCGCCCCGCCCGAGACCTCCTCCAAGATGAGGAGAATGACCCTGTTCTAGAGGGGCCATTCCGGGACGAGGGGTTCAATGTCAGAGCAAACATCATCAACCACCACTTCAGACGGTAAATACTAGAAGTTATATAGGAGCATTGCGAATATGTGTGAATTTTAGGGAAATTAGAAGTAGAGAATTGTGCAAACATGTTAGGATTGTTCAACAAATGATTAGAAAAAAATATAACTTAATATTTTTCTTATAATATGTAATTTAGACATCAGATGATTCTGGCATTGGCTCCTGTAATTACTTTGCCACCTGATTTTCAAAGACAACATCAGATGGTAATTATACACAATGTATGGACTGGGGAGGGGAATTTTGCACAATGATCCATCATATGGCATACCATTTTAAATGTAGTATTTATTTTACACATTACTAGATTTTTAGATAGTCAAAAAGGGATACTCTAGCAATACTATGTGCTTCCAAGTCATATATCTGAGGTTAGGTCTGTACAATGTATGACTCAGCTTCACACTTGATTGATAGAACATAACACAAGATGCTACACACGCTTAGTAAGCTATTGATCTAAATAGTTTCAGAAATGCTTGGGGGGGATGCAGAACCAAGTCACACATTTTTATTAATGATTTTATTTACACTTTTTCTTTCATTAGGGAGATTACTTCATCTACAGACTGAAAGTGAAGAATTCCAGACTGAAAGTGAAGAATTCCAGACTGAAAGTGAAGAATCCCAGACTGTCAGGATATCATTCTCCAAACTGGACTTACTTCTTTTACCACTCTGTACCTTTAAATTTCAATTAGGATCATGCTCACTTCCTTTAAATTCCCAGCAGCCCATTTACCTTTGCTTGGTATTGTTGTGCCTACAGAAATATCCAGCCTGTGCATTGCACTATTATTGGAAATAATCTATCCTTTTGTGGATTCAGTATTCCTTATTACTACTAAATTAAAAATAGCAGCACTCTCTGTGTTCGTGCTGTTATCCTCCAGGACTGCCTGTCACTATTTCTCACACGGAACCTCATTCTCTGTCTACCGGAGCCAGTATCCATCCGCGCTGACGTCACACGCCAGCTTCACGGAACATCCGACATTGAGAGCTGCTGCTCCGCTCTGTTACTCTCAAGCCTCTGATTTCTTACCCATCTGACTACCGAAGCTCTACCTAAACCTGAATCTAAGTGGTCAAGGTAATTAGATGTATATAAACATGAACTTATAAAACGGCTTACTATATAATTCCTGCCTAAACGTTCCATACTGTGGAAAACCTGTTTAGTTAAAGTTTACTAAGTGGCATATTATTTTCTCTTTTTTTTGCTGAGCATAATTTGGTTCTTGCTTTAACTAAGCTGCCTGGTTATACTATACTTATGTAGCTACAGTTACTAGCAACTACTTATGAACCTGTATATTAACATTCTGATAGTAATTGGGATTCAGTTCACCACCTAGGTGTTTTATCTGTTACCCTCACATCTCCTAGAAACAAATCCTTAATTTTTCATCTCAGCAGCTGTGTTCAAGTTTTAGTAACAGTTAATCTCTCCAGTCATTGTAGGTTGCTGACAAGCCTGACAGAGCCTGACAGAATACCAAGCCATACATAATGAACCCAGCTGAGATGACTGCACATTTACAGGCTCTGAGTCAAAGAGTAGATTCCCTCACTCAGGGTCTTAATACACTTAAAGCAGAAAATGTTGCTTTAAAAGCCTATATTAAAGACACTTTAGAAACAAAGATACATACACCTGAGCCCTCAGTTAGTCTCCCTGAAAAGTTTTATGGTGACAGGGCACAATACAGAGATTTAAAAAATGCATGCTTATTACTTTTTACACTCAAACCCCAGTCTTACCCCAATGACAGGATTAGAGTACTCACAACTATCTCATTCTTAAGGGGGGAACCACGTAGCTGGGCTAATTCTTTTTTTGAATCTAATGAGAATATACTGAACTCGTTAGATAATTTTTTTGCAGCTATGGGTCAGCTGTACGAAGACCCCTTCAAACAGCAGACAGCAGAAACTGCTCTTAGGGCTTTAAAGCAAAAGAAAAGAGTAGTAGAAGATTATATAACCGACTTTAAACGTTGGGCAAAAGATTCGGAATGGAACAACTTGTCTCTAAGAAACCAGTTTCGTCTGGGGTTGTCAGACTCAGTGAAAGATGAGTTGTCCCGTACCGAAATACCCCCTACACTTGAAGGGTTGATTAAATTAAGCATCACTATAGACAGACGCTTACGTGAGAGACAACACGAGAGAACATATCCAGAGGCATATACAAAAAAACACCCTAGCACCTCAACATCACTGCCTAGTTCTAAGTTTCATACTGAACCTATGGAGATTGGCTTTCTAAAAGGCCCCCTGAGTGCACAGGAAAAGACTAGAAGAAGGGAGAATAACCTCTGCCTATATTGTGCATCTGATGAACACTCAGTAAAAGAATGCCCATCACTTCAGAAAGCTGACAGGGGTGAGTCCAAAAATCCCTCTTTTTGCTGTAACTCCTATGATAATAAAAGTCCCTATTGTAAACTCTCACTTCTCTTTCAGTGGGATCACCAGCGACTCACCGTACCCGCAATAATTGATTCTGGAGCTACTGCTTGTTACACTGATAAGCAATATACACTTGTAAATAAAATTCCACTCATGCAAAAAAAATCTGCTGTTTTATTAAGAGGTATTGATGGCAGACCAGTATCATCAGGTCCAGTAGAGTATCAAACTATCCCATTATTGGTTATCACCCCAGACCATCATAGGGAATACTTAACCTTTGACGTCATATCTTCTCCTGTTTCTCCCGTTATCTTAGGTTTAAACTGGTTGATACTACACAACCCCTCTATTTCTTGGACCACTCTGACTGTTTCCTTTACTTCAACATATTGTACAAATACTTGTTTTCCAGTAGACATACTGCTCACATCTAACACAGAACCAAATATCACCATACCTGACGAATATAAGGACTTTGCAGACGTATTTAGCAAGACTGAGTCTGAACACTTACCACCCCATAGAAAATACGACTGTCCTACTGAATTGGTTCCTGGTGCAGAAATCCCATACGGTCATATATTTCCGTTGTCCAAACTTGAACTCAGTCATTTAAAAACTTACTTAGAAGACAATTTAAAAAAGGGCTTCATTAGGCCTTCCACTTCTCCAGCGGGTGCTGGGATCTTTTTTGTTAAAAATAAGGATGGCAGCCTCCGTCCCATAATTGACTACAGACAATTAAACAAGGTCACAATAAAGAATGCCCCTAATTCCAGAGCTAATAGAGAGGTTAGAGGGTGCTAAATATTTTACCAAGCTGGACTTAAGAGGTGCATATAACCTTATCCGTGTGAGAAGCGGTGATGAGTGGCTGACGGCGTTCCGTACTCGCTACGGCTTATATGAGTACACCGTTATGCCCTTTGGGTTGTGTAACACCCCAGCCACCTTCCAGCACCTAATTTAATTAATGACCTTTTCAGAGACTTTCTCGATATTTTTCTTGTTATCTATCTAGATGACATTCTGATATATTCAAAGACTTTACCTGAACATGTAAAACATGTCAGACAGGTCCTGTCGAGATTAAGAAGTAACTTTTTGTATGCTAAACCTGAGAAGTGCATTTTTAATTCTCAAACTATTAGTTTTCTTGGTTATGTAATAAGTTCTACGGGTATACACATGGAACAGGCAAAAATCCAGGCTATAACTGAGTGGCCTACCCCTAAGACCCGAAAGGAAGTACAGAGCTTCCTCGGTTTCGCGAACTTTTATCGCAAATTCATAAAGAACTTTTCTCATATAACCAAACCTTTAACGACATTAACCAAAACTTCAGTACCATTTCACTGGGATTCTACAGCTCAGAATGTTTTTAACCACCTAAAACACAGATTCACTACAGCACCCATACTGCGGTTCCCGAATCCTGACTTGCCATTTGTGCTTGAAGTAGATGCCTCAAACGTGGCCGTAGGTGCAGTGCTTTCTCAACGCGATGGGATAAATCAACCCTTACATCCAGTAGCTTTCTACTCTCACAGTCTATCACCTCCAGAACAAAATTACCCCATCAGCGACAAGGAACTGCTGGCTATTAAGATGGCGCTTGAACATTGGAGGCATCTCCTTGAGGGTACTTCCATGCCAACTCTAATATACACAGACCATCGTAACCTGCATTATCTTAAAACTACAAAAACTCTGTCTGCAAGACAGGTGAGATGGAACCTCTTCTTCTCCAGGTTCAACTTCCAAATCGTATATCGACCCGCTAGTAGGAATCATAAAGCTGATGCTCTATCTAGACTACCGAATTATACTTGCTCTGATACTCCTCTAGACACTGTAATTCCACGAGAGAATTTTATTTCTTTCGTGATTGAATCAAAACCCTTCCTTCTACAGGAACAACAACAGGATGACAGTAAACCTTTATCCCTGACTCGAAGACAAGATGGCCTGTACTACTTCCAGGATAAACTATACATACCGCCTACATTGCGTGAGATGGTACTCCTATCCTGTCATGAGTCTCAACTCGCAGGACATCCAGGTATCAAGAAAACTCAGGAACTTGTAGGAAGAACTTATTGGTGGCCCAGAATATCACATGACATCAAGAAGCATGTTTTAACTTGTCAAGAATGTACCATTTCTAAAAGATCAAAGCATCACCCTTATGGCTTATTGATTCCTCTACCTACTCCTAGTAGGCCCTGGCTGGAAGTTGCCGTTGATTTCATTGTTGATCTGCCTAAATCAATGAACAACACTACTATTCTTGTTGTTGTTTATCTTTTCAGTAAGATGTCCCACTTTATTCCATACCATAAACTCCCTACAGCATCTGAAACTATACAATTACTCCTTCAGCACGTCTTCAAGTATCATGGTATTCCTAACAGCATATTGAGTGACCGTGGTACCCAGTTTTCTAGCAAATTATGGTCTGAGTTCTGCAGATGTTTTTCTATTAATAAGAAACTCACCACATCATATCACCCTCAGACGAACGGCCAGACAGAAAGATCTAATCAATGGCTAGAACAGTTCCTCAGAACTTATTGCTCATCACAGCCATTATCTTGGTCCACACATCTCCCGTATGCTGAATTCTGCTTCAACAATACAGTCCATTCCACAACACAGAAGACTCCTTTCTACGTAAATTATGGCTTCCACCCACGGTTCCAAATCTTGCCTGACAACCAAACAACCTCTTTAAATATTTCTGAACTTTCGGATCTCATTTCATCTAACTTCACCTCTGTTATAGCCGCCATCGAACAAGCCAAGAGAACTCAAAAGTTCTACTACGACAGGAAGAGGGTACCTTCACCTAATTACGCCATAGGTGACTTGGTCTGGTTATCTACCAAGAACCTGAAACTTAACACACCGTCCAGGAAGTTTTCACCTTTATATGTTGGACCATATCCTATCTCCAAGATTATCAACGCTAATGCTGTCAGACTTACTCTACCAGACAGCATGAAAATTCACCCTACATTCCACGTCTCCCTATTGAAGCCCTACAGGGCTCTCAGGGATTCTCTGCCTCTCTCTAGGGACCCCCCTGTGGTCATTGATCCCAATACTGAATACGAGGTCCACTCCATCCTGGATTCTAGACGTTCCAGGGGTTCACTTCAATATTTGATCCGTTGGAAGGATTACACGTCGGATGATGACTCTTGGGAGCCGGCTTGCAACATCTCTGCTCCTAAATTGGTCGCATTATTTCATCGTTGGAACCCGGATCGCCCTAGGCCTTGAGCACTGGAGTTGCTCCTTGAAGGGGGGGTCCTGTCAGGATATCATTCTCCAAACTGGACTTCTTTTACCACTCTGTACCTTTAAATTTCAATTAGGATCATGCTCACTTCCTTTAAATTCCCAGCAGCCCATTTACCTTTGCTTGGTATTGTTGTGCCTACAGAAATATCCAGCCTGTGCATTGCACTATTATTGGAAATAATCTATCCTTTTGTGGATTCAGTATTCCTTATTACTACTAAATTAAAAACAGCAGCACTCTCTGTGTTCGTGCTGTTATCCTCCAGGACTGCCTGTCACTATTTCTCACACGGAACCTCATTCTCTGTCTACCAGAGCCAGTATCCATCCGCGGTGACGTCACACGCCAGCTTCACAGAACATCCGACATTGCGAGCTGCTGCTCCGCTCCGTTGCTCTCAAGCCTCTGATTTCTTACCCATCTGACTACCGAAGCTCTGCCTAAACCTGAATCTAAGTTGTCAAGGTAATTAGATGTATATAAACATGAACTTATAAAACGGCTTACTATATAATTCCTGCCTAAACGTTCCATACTGTGGAAAACCTGTTTAGTTAAAGTTTACTAAGTGGCATATTATTTTCTCTTATTTTTGCTGAGCATAATTTGGTTCTTGCTTTAACTTAGCTGCCTGGTTATACTATACTTATGTAGCTACAGTTACTAGCAACTACTTATGAACCTGTATATTAACATTCTGGTAGTAATTGGTATTCAGTTCACCACCTAGGTGTTTTATCTGTTACCCTCACATCTCCCCTGTGTTCAAGTTTTAGTAACAGTTAATTTCTCCAGTCATTGTAGGTTGCTGACAAGCCTGACAGAGCCTGACACAGACTGAAAGTGAAGAATACCAATGTGATCATGTATGTGGCATTGTCTTTCAACTGTGCTGACTTTGAAAAACAGACAAAGACACGTTCACATGGTAAGTGGCCACAATTCTCTGGAACAAGACTGGGGATGCAGGATGCATCCTATGGGAGACACTTATGGATATTTTTTTTAAAAAATTAGATGGTATAACACAATCCTCTATTTTGAAAATGATGAATAGGACACCTAATGAAGATAAACTGATATTTTGAAGAGAATTGTCTTTCAAAGACCATACATACAGGTTAGTTTGCACAATGCATGCTATTTAACAATTATAGGAGGAATAATGTTCAAACAATTCAGAATATATACATGTCCTATTTTAGAATATGTTTATTTTATATACATTACCCCTACTTTGTGCTAGAGAGGACTCAGATTCTGACCAATCAGACAAAGGGATACATTTTATAGTTGACATTTAGGTATATTATTATTTCAAGGGACATGAAATATTATATTCAATTATGTCCCTTATACAATAGATTTTCCTTTTTTTTTAATATAAAAATATGATATGCATTATTTTGTCTAATTTTAAATGCTTATATGTGTAATTCAAATATTGATTAGACAATTTAATGTGATCAATTTAAAATTATGGATAGATATAGATCTCCAGTCTGAACCTGTTTTTAATATTAAGACAAACAATACATGTTAGAGCATAGACAGAAGATGAATTTTAAATTATTAGATTTAATGAATATTTTTAGACATGTGTTCATTAAATAACCTAATTGACTAATGTTTTTAATATTTATTTTCTTTCTTTTTCAGATTTTCTTTTTTGATGAATTCCAAAATTTGTTTTATTTTTTTTTTTTAAATAAATGTATTTACATACTATATCTTTCACATTTTTTTTTGGAAATACATATTATTTGAAACATATCTCTATCACAGTAAGATAAGAAGAAATACATCCATCTAATATTCTGACATGTAAACAAAATATTAGTCCCATGACCGTTAAAAGTATCTATTTTACAAGCACATGCCTGATATCAAATATACTAATTTTTATTAATTTAGTGAATGAAAAAATATCAACACAGCTTAAGCAGATAATGTTAAAGTCAAGTATCTTTCCAAATTTAAGGTGGAGTTAGATACAGCCATCTTTGATTTGATTGTGTGATTTATAGATGTCAAAATCATAAAATGTTTATGACGAGGATATCTATTATAAATTTAAAATAACAACTTTGCTCATTTCACTTTTAAGAAATTAAAGTGTTTAAATTCTTACATTAAAGTGACAGTTTAGTTTAATGTTATATTTACATTCTAATCTCTATAATCTTTCTTAGGTATCCAAAAACATTATTAAAATAAATATAGGTTATTTATTATTCTTTAATTTTTTTCAAAGGTAGTTTAAATTATCTTTAAATAAAACTAAGTTAATTTCACATTTATACCAAGCTATTTATTGTATGACATATTGATGACTTTTCACTCTAGTGGAGTCATTTGAAGGGTCAGTTAACTATAGATATATCAAAATATAATTTCTCTAAATTATATTCTTTACCTGTTGGAGTGTATCACATTTCTATAGTTATTTCCGTTACCCTTTATTTTAATGTAGTTTATTTCTCCAATGTTTACTCCACCTATTCCTAATGGTTTTGTCTTTAAAGGGACATTAAACACATAATTATATTTCATGATTCAGACAGAGAATACAATTTTAAACAACATTTACTTTGATTATCTAATTTGATTAATTCTTTAGATATCCTTTGTTAAAGAAATAGCAATGCACATGGGTTAGCCAATTACACAAGGCATCTATGTGCAGCCACCAATCAGCAGCATCTGAGCCTATCTAGATATGCTTTTCATGAAAGAATATCAAGAGATAAAAGCAAATGAGATCATCAAAATAAATCAGAAAGTTGCTTAACATTGTATTATCCATCTAAATCATGTAAGAAAATATTCTTGTTTAATGTCCCTTTAAGGCAAAGCTGTATAAATAGAGCCATTGTAAGATATTTCACTCACAGTGGGGCATACAATACATAAGCTAATAAAAATTACAAATGTTTTATGTTGATTGTTTGTTACATATAAGAAGGAAGTATGTATATGTCTAAACATGGGATTAAGTTAGGAGATCAGACTATCTATACAAGATAATACACATATTTGTGTTTTTCGATTCCCAATAATAATACATAGACCAACATGAAACATTTTATTTCATGCATTATATACTCTGCTGATAATAAAATAATAAGGAATTTAAACACATTAATTTCTCATATTAAATATTCTAGTATACTGTCCCTTTAAGAGTCTGCTTTGAATCATTTAAAAGCTCTATGAAAGGATGGAGATAAGTGGACACACGGAAAATAAAGGCAAGTGTGTCTCTCTCACAAAGGAACATTGGTGGTGAGGTGAGTGGGGCTGGGAGACCCGTGTATTACCTGTTTTAAGCCGGGTTATCTTGCACATTGTCATGCATTGAGTTGTTTAATTGAACTTAGGGTCACTGACTTACAGAGGACTACAGGTGCCATTACAGCGTTTTTGTACTTCCACCATAAATCACCTCACAGTCTCAATGCCCAAACTGCCTAAAAGAAACCCCAAAAATGAAGGTTTAATAAAGTCCCATATTAAATAAGACAGTTTTTAGCTGTAACAAGTGCCAGCCATCTCCTTGCAAAAGAAAATTAAAATGGCCCTTACCTGAAAGTGCTGTCCGGCAGTAAGACAGCTCACCTGGTTTGAGAGGGTGCAGAACCTCACATGGACATGTGAAGAGAGAACAACTGAGTAAACCTACTCAGGTTTTCTTGAGAAAATGCAGTGAGGATTGTACCTCACAAGTTCTCAAGTGCTCAAAAGCCACCACTGCCCTACTGAAGAGACTGATGTGGACTAGGCTAGACCCCAGAAAGGAACAGAGTAAGCACTGACTGCCTGTGGCTGAGCCTGTCAGTCTGTGTGTGTGTCTATGCAATCTTACAGTGGCAGTACTGGCGGATCTGCCACTGCGCTAGTGCGCTCCCTCAAACAAACTGTGCTTGCTTGGCAAGTGGAAAATTGCTGCTCTCCAGTCTAAGTCTCTACTGCAGCTGTTGCTCTGCCGGCCCACAAGGATTTTTCCCGGTATCCCGGTGGCACAATCCGGCCCTGCTACCATGTCTGAAGGACTGCCCCTCATAGTATGCTCCTCTTTCACAACTATAGGACTGTTCACTATATTAGGCAAAACAGTCCTCTCTGACACTGCAACCCCTGAACTGATATCCCCAACATCTTCACTTAATCTGGCAAATCTATTGGGAGGGTGTACCAGCTCCAAACTGGCCTGTCTCTTCTGTTTACCTTTCCTTCGCCCTCTAACTGTGACCCAGCTACATTCTGGAGTCTCCTCGTCTGAATCCTCCCCATTCCCACTGTTAGAACCATTAACATCTAGCCCAGTCCTATCTATTTCCCTTTCAAGTGTCTGAATTTCATGCAGTGTTGCAATTCGTTCCTCAGAACTCCAATAAGAGTTTCTAAATATACTCACATTTGCCACAGACATATAATCCCTGAAGTGGCTGCTCCAGTGATGCAAACATATGGCAAGCTGTACACTGAATGAGATTCTTGTCATGAGATGCAGGACATATGCAGGACACAGCAATGAGGGTACAACTATATTTTATTACAGAGCACAGAAACATACATCTAGTCAGGTTGATTTCACTAACTAACTGCGACACAGACTACCGGACCTAAGCCCCGCCCCCAACTAGTGACATCACATCCTGCTCTCATCACATCTTCCCCTTTTTCAAAGGTGAAGCATACATTTGAATATAACAAATAACAAGGTATACGAACAGAGTATACAACAACATTTTTTTTTCCGAACAATATATAAACAAATAGGTTCAGAAAATATAAACACATAAATTACATCCTGACTTGGACATCGGGGTAGACTACCCTAGTCCACAGTGACCATGGGATTATTCTGCCCATACTTCCGGTCACTGTTCTAGCTAAAGTCAGTCCCTATATCGGGCCAGAAGTCTCACCACTCTTCCGCTTAATGTAACTTTGCATGAACTGTCCTCTGATACAGAAGATGGTGAATTAGAGTCCGCTGGAGGCACAGATATATCCCTGCTGTGATCTTGCTGAGGGGAAGGCACCTCTCTTAGAACAGGGGATCCCACCGGCGGTTGTACTGAGGCATCCAGTTCCAGACTCTCAGGTACAGGCTGAAGATGTCTTCGGTTACGGCGTGTAACCGTCCCTCCCTCAGTAAGGACTGTAAGACCTTGGTTCGGGAGAGCGGCCAACTAACGTAGCAGGCGTCTTCCATTTCTTCTCATCATCCAGTTTAATTCTGACAGTTTGCCCCGCATTCAGTTCCTGTAAGGGCCTGACAGAATGTCTCCTGTCGTAGAAGAAACGATAACCCTTTTGGCCTCTTCATCCCTCCTAAGGACTTCGTCCCGAGGAACAGGGCCAGGCGGCTTGAAGACACCCATTGAGAGTAAAGTGGTGCGAATCTGGCGTCCTAGCATCAGCTGTGCCGGGCTAAACTCGGTAGCTTGAATGGGCGTCGCCCTGTATGACAAGAGGGCCAGGTACGGCTCAGATTGCTTTAGAATTAATTTTGTTGTTTGAACTGCCCTTTCAGCCATTCCATTGGCCTGCGGATAATGTGGACTTGACGTGGAATGTACAAAGTCATATTCCCTGCTGAAAGCACTGAACTCTGTAGAAGAACTGCATACCATTATCACTCACCAGCTCCATTGGAATGCCCCACCGGGCGAACAAGCTCTTCAGGCGAATGATAACGGCTTGACTTGTGATATCATTCAGGGGTGCAATTTCCAAATACCTGGAATAGTAGTCGATCAAAACAAGGAACTTTTTTCCGTGCAGGTCACACAAATCAGCAGCTATTTTCTGCCACGGCCCCACAGGCAGCGGAGTAGAAATCAAGGGCTCCCTTCTCTGAGTAGGCCGGCGTTCCCGGCAAAAGGCACATTTAGACACGTGATTTGCAATGTCGGAGCTGATCCCAGGCCACCACCCAGCTGTAGCTGCCCTTTCTCTGCAGTTTGTAATGCCTAAGTGGCCATCGTGAATCCTGTTTAACATCTCCTTCCTCATGTTGACAGGAATTACAATGCGGTCTTGGAACAGCACCAACCCCTCCAGCACTGTGAGCTGCGACCTCTCTGGCTGGTAAGCACTTAAAGACATCCAGGCTGCCCGGCTCTCGGGCCAGCCTTCTTTTATGTACTTTATAACCTCTTGCAGATCTGTGTCCAAATATGTCTCTTTATTTCCTCCAGTTTCCTTGAAGAAATGGACTAAGAGGCCAGAACTGAATCAACATACACTTTCACATCAGATTCTGTGGAGGATTCTTCAGCAGCAGCCAGCGGGAGCCTGGATAGTGTATCCGCCACAACCAGTTGTTTCCCCGGCACATGCACTGCCTGAACATTGAACCTGAGCAGTCTCATTAAAAGTCTCTGGCATCTCAAGGGTGTTTTGTCAATGTCATAAGAGTTGATTAGAGGGACTAGCGGTTTGTGGTCAGTTTCCAGACTAAATTTCTCCAAACCCACTAGATAACGCTGAAAGCGCTCACAGGCCCAAACTGCAGCCAGGCACTCTTTCTCAATTTTAGCGTATTTTGACTCCGCAGCCGTCAGTGTGCGGTAACAGTAGGCGATGGGCTGTAGTTTATTCTCATTTAACTGCAGGAGTGCAGCCCCCAACCCATAACTGCTTGCATCGGCACTAACCACAGTGTTTTTTGAAGGGTCGTAGAACCCCAGCACTGGGGAAGACCCCAGAAGGACTTGGCCTGCAGAAAAGCCTCTTCCTGTGAAGGTCCCCAGACCCAGGCAACGTCTCTCTTAAGCAACTCTGTGATAGGGTGTAAAACTGTTGATAAATCTGGAAGAAACTTGCCCACGTAATTTACAAGGCCCAATATCTGTCTCAGCTCATGTACATCAGAAGGACTTTCATCTGTTCAATAGCACAAATTTTCTCGGGGTCTGGCTTGATGCCATACCCGTTGATGATATGCCCAAAGTAGCATAATTCAGTTTTCCTAAAATGACATTTTTCTTTATTCAGCTTCAGCCCAGACTCTTTCATAGCCTGCAGCACACAACTTAAACGCTGATCATGCTCCTCCACTGTAGACCCATACACTAGAATGTCGTCCATGACGACCGCTGTGCCCACGTGGTCACTCAGGAGAGAACTCATTTCCCTTTGAAAGATTTCAGGAGCGGAGGATATCCCAAAGGGGAGTCTGCAGAAGCAGAACCGACCTACCGGTGTGATAAAGGTAGTCAGTTTGCGGCACTTTGGATCCAGGGGGATCTGCCAAAAGCTGCTAGAAGCGTCTAATGTGGAAAAGAACTTCGCCCCAGCCAACTTTGGAGCTATATCTTCTAATGTCGGCAGCACAAATCTATCTCTCTTCAATGCCTCATTCAACCTTTTCAGGTCCACACAGATGCGCACCTTTCCGTTTTTCTTTGCAACTGGAACAATGGGGGCACACCAATCAGTTGCTTCAACAACCTCTTCAATAACCCCCATAGACTTCATGCGCATAAGCTCTTTCTCCACTTGAGGCATGAGCGGGAATGGAATTCTACGGGGAGTAGAAATACTGTATGGGACTGCGTCATTTTTAAGTGCTATACGGACTGGTTTGCAATTTAGTAGGCCCAACTCGCCAAACATATCTTCGGAAATCTCATTCACTCTGGCCACGAGGCCCAAGTCACAGGCTGCTTTTCTGCTCAATAAATTGTTAACACACTGACCTTGAATCACATGCACCCATATGGTGAACTTTCTTTGCTTATACTCACAGCTGGCAAGAAATTTCCCCACACAATCAATGCGGCCACCAGGACTATGGACATTTGTAGTAACCTTCGCCAGCTGGGGCTGTCGAGGCAGTTTCATAAATTCAGCAAAAGACATTACAGTGATGAATAAATAAACAAATGTTGTCAAATGTGCCTCCTATAATTTACAAATAAAGTGATCACTCACATAAATATATATGCAATATATGACAAATAATATATTGCGATAGTGCAAGGATATATATAACCCAATGGTTTCAAACAAAGATGGGTATCATCCAGTGAATAAACTTGGCATATATGAAAATAACATCAGAAAAAATATATGTTAGTGAATAAAAAATATTTTAAGTGAATAAAAAATATTTTGAGTGAGTAAAAAAACGTAATAAACGTCTATAAATATGTCCTTTCCAGTACATACAATCGGCTTGTAATATGTATGTCGAAGAAAAAGACCTTATAAAGACCTTATAGTCCACTGATATGTGAAGATTTTTTTCGATATGGCTGCTGTCACTTCTTCCAAAACTTGAAGGCCGATCAAGGAAAAACAAAATCTATAAGAAGGATGATAAAGAAGAAGGCGCCAACATAGCGTATATCAGTGTGTACAGACCAAATCCCACGCATAAAACAAAGCGTACTTACAAGATGTCAAGCACTTGAAACGTGCCACATGAGCCTTCTGGAGCATTCACAGCTGTCCAGGTAGCTGATCTAACGTGTCTCCTGTCAATCCTTTAAGCAGCAGCTGCCCTCCTGTGTGCTCACAGTCCGCTGGATCTCTGGGTCTCTTTCCCTTACCGCTCTCACCACCATAAAGCAAGTCCTCTAGTGCTGGTTACACCGATTTTGTGTAAAAATGCCGGCAGCGGGATACTCCAGGTGAATAAAAAGTGAATAAAAAGTGACTTATACTTTAGCCGTAGTGTATAAGATAAAAACAATGTTTATTAAAAACAAGTAAATCACAACGCGTTTCCCGGTCACACAGACTGCTTCCTCAGGTGAAGCGGTCTGTGTGACCGGGAAACGCGTTGAATTAACTTGTACTTCACCACTCTCCTTGTTCAGTTTGGAAGCAATCCTGAAGCGCTGAAACCGCTGACGCCATGTGGGCCAAGCTGCAGGCTGAGAGAAGTCAAAAGGCTCAGGTGGGGTAAACTTTGACATTGCAATCGATCAGGAACAGAAGCGCAGTCCAGAACTTCTGACACCATGTCATGAGATGCAGGACATATGCAGGACACAGCAATGATGATACAACTCTATTTTATTACAGAGCATAGAAACATACATCTAGTCAGGTTGATTTCACTAACTTACTGCGAGACAGACTACCGGACCTAAGCCCCGCCCCCAACTAGTGACATCACATCCTGCTCTCATCACAATTCTCACACATTCTTAATAAAAGGTTTAACTTAAAGGGACATAATACTCATATGCTAAATCACTTGAAACTGATGCAGTATAACTGTAAAAAGCTGACAGGAAAATATCACCTGAGCACCTCTATGTAAAAAAGGAAGATATTTTACCTCACAATCTCCTCAGCTCAGCAGAGTAAGTTCTGTTTAAAAAGTTATTCTCAACTGCTTCCAGCTGCAGGTAAAAATAAAAAAAATGAAGAAATGAACAGCAGCCAATCAGCATCAGCAGTCCTGAGGTCATGAACTCTTACTGTGATCTCATGAGATTTGACTTAACTCTCATGAGATTTCATAGTAAGATTCCTTTACCTGATTGGTGAAATAATATGAGAGTTCACGAGGCTCATCCTCTAAGCTGTCCCAGGACAGACACACTAAAATGCTGCTTAGAAATCCTTTACAATGGGAGGTGGCTACTGACGAACTTTTGAGGTAAAATATCTTTCTTTTTTACATAGAGATGTTCAGGATATATTTTCTAGTCAGCTTTTTACAGCTATGCTGCATCACTTTCAAGTGTTTAAACATTTGGGTATCATGGCCCTTTAAAAATATAAAATAATTATATTTCCCCTTGGTTACTCCAAATCCTTGTTTGCCTAACTTCCTTGATTAGCCAACTTCCCTTACTTAAACAGAACATCTTACTTTTAACAGATAACCAGTTTAAATGTTATAAAGTATATTAATATAACAATGTTTGTTCTACAAAGCTGGGGAATGGGCAGTAAAGGCGTTCTCTATCTTTTTAAACAATAACAATGTTGGTTTAGACTGTCCCTTTAAATACATTTTGGGTCACATTTGTCTGTTTTAACCAAATATTTTAGAAAATTATGGTATTTGTTCTTTGGTTTACAGAAATAGATAAGAAGCATTTGTGTGTACTGAAGATTATAAGATAAGGTGTCTGATTTGCCTGCAAGTTCAGTACATTTTAATATGTTGTGATATAAAAAGAAAAAAGCCAGCAATCTAATATATACAAATAAACTTAAAGGTGAATTGTGTTATACATTTTATACTCTGCTGCTGCTGGCATAATAAGCCTTTGAAAACATCATTAAAGGGATGGTAAACTCAGTATCGTTTCAATTTGTAATCTGGATAGTCATACTCTATATTAATGTCCTGTGCAATTTCCATCTAAACATGAAATAGCAGTTTACCTTTTTTTTTCATTTGCAGAATGTCTCCGTTCCGTAAAATCGCCCGCCCACCGTGACGTCACATTGATCTCCACTGCCTGTGCCCAATCATATCTCCAGTCGCTAGACAGGCTGTTCGCAATATAATTTTTAGCGCATGCGCAATTACGATCATTCCCGACTATACTACCAACCAATTAAAAGCATTGAAATCCAGATAAGACTTTGCACGTGCACGTTCTATTTCACGCATGCGTCTTATGTAATTTTTCACACGGCACTCTGTACTTCCAGAACGTCAGGGAAACAAATGCGCATGCGTTCATTTTCGTGAACGAGCACTACAGATGACGTAAGTAGAGGGAGGAGAGAGGAGTAAATAGAAAGTTTCGTTAGGAACATGTAAGAGGGGCGGAGCGAGGCGGGGAGCTGCGTTGCAAACATGAGAACATAATAAGACTAATAATAGTGATAATTTACATTTGAAAATTAAAAAGTAATAATGTGGTTTGACATTAAATAACATTAAAAATGTAAATATGTCATTTAAAAATAAAAGAGTTTACCATCACTAAGAAGCAGGCAATTTACACTGTCCCTTTAAATAGTTGAAATGCTGGAAGCACAATTATAGTTGCACATTTTGTCACCGTAAAAAGACTTCAGTTTATCTGATGTCACAGCCATACCTCCCAGACATGCGCACTAGAAACAACTCGCTGCACTGTTTTACAGGAATTTCCCAGCAGCACCCGGGGCTTTCGCTTTGAGAGAGACGAGCGCGTATAAAGCTTGTTTCCTTATTTAAATCTCTGTATGTTTTGTGCTATTATACAAACATACACGTTGTGGTTAAGTTGTCGCTTTAATCAACTTCAGTAAATAACAGCGTCTTGAGTTGTCACCCTCAGCTTATTAGTTTGTGCAGAGACAACTACTTCATTAACTTTCATTGGCAGTTTATTGTACATGTAGAAACGTTTAGCATGTTTACATGATAAACACTTAGCAATTTTTGTAGGCCGGCGATATAAAGCGGGCTGTTGAGTAAGTTCAAGAAAATAATAAACATTGTAGAAGTAACGTCGCAAATAATTCGGTTGAACACATTTTGTCTATAGAAATTAGTGAGCCTAATGTTTTAGATTTGCGCATTGTGTTATTGCAAAAGGTTTCAGTTTCTCTGACGTCAGAGTCAGACATGCGCAGTACAACAACTCGCTGCTCTGTTAAGTAATTTCCCAGCAGCACCCGGAGCTTTATCTTGTAATCCTTATTTACATATCTATAATGTTTTGTGTAATTATATAAATATACAAATTTGTGTTATTAAGCTGTCACTATGTTATTAACATCCGTAAACAAAACATTATTGACATCAGCATTGCACCTCGTCTTCATTTTCTCACCCTCAGCTATTAAGGTTCTTCAGGCAAACTCTATCGCTGTTTTACAACCACATATAGAACTGGAGGGTGAAGCAGGTAACTTTCGAAACGGTGGATGGATTAATGAATTTACACATTTTTTTTGTAACGCGGTCAGTCATAAACATTAGTGCTGTATAATATATCATTAACAACCAATAGAGGGCGCTATCTTTTTTTTTTGTTACTGATATTCAGCGCCCTCTAGAGTCTATTGGTTGATCGTGATATATAGCGCTCTGTATTGGAAATATTTAATTCAAATCTTTGTTAACTGTGAGTAGTTTCAACTTGAAGAAAGAGATGTGCACTACTAGATATCCAGTCACTTCTTATATAAATTAAACTTATAGGTTTATTAATCGGCATCAATCTTAAAAACAGAGCTAAAGCATGAATTTGCTAAGTTAATATAAGATAGCTATTCACTTTATTGTACTTGAGGAGACTTTGGAATGTATATAAATTACATATAAGAGCAGACAACATTATCAAGAAGCAGGCAATTTACACTGTCCCTTTAAATAGTTGAAATGCTGGAAGCACAATTATAGTTGCACATTTTGTCACTGTAAAAAGGATTCAGTTTCTCTGACGTCATAGTCATACCATCCAGACATGCGCACTAGAAACAACTCGCTGCACCGCTTTAGAGAAATTTCCCAGCACCACCTGGGGCTTTCACGTTGAGAGAGATGAGCGCGTATAAAGTTTGTTTCTTCAAACTCAGTAAATAACAGCGTCTTAAGTTGTCACCCTCAGCTGTCTAGTTTCTGCAGACAATGGGTGGTAGTTATCAACCTGTCTATTTTACCTGTTATTGCCGACCCAATACGCCCGTCTAAGCTCGCCTCACATCGCTGCTGTGGACCTGCAAAAATTTGTCTAAGTTATCAAAAAGCCATGCACAAAGTATGGGGCGATGAGCAGCGGATTGTGAGAGTTATCACTCAACCGATCTCGCTGCTCTTCTGCTTTTTTTACAGCTTTCTTGCTAGCCTGTCACTAAGCACTTACACTAAACTACACTGTTCTACCCCCTACACCGGAGCCCCCCGCAACTAAATAAAGTTAGTAACCCCTAAACCGCCGCTCCTAGACCCCGCCGCAACTCTTATAAATGTATTAACCACTAAACTGCCGCTCCCTGACACTGCCGCAACCTACATTAAACCTAGTAACCCCTATCCTGCCCCCCCCTATACCGTCGCCCTCTATAATAAAGTTATTAACCCCTAAACCGCCGCAACTATAATATATGTATTAACCCCTAAACCGCCGCTCCCGGACCCCGTCGCAACCTATATTAAATTAATTAACCCCTATCCTGCCCCCCCTACACCGTCGCCACCTATAATACATTTATTAACCCCTATCCTGCCCCCCACTACACCGCTGCCACTGTAATAAAATTATTAACCCCTAAACCTAAGTCTAACACTAACCCTAACACCCCCTAACTTAAATATTAATTAAATAAATCTAAATAATATTTCTATTATGAACTAAATGAATCCTATTTAAAACTAAATACTTACCTTTAAAATAAACCCTAATATAGCTACAATATAAATAATAATTATATTGTAGCTATCTTAGGATTTATTTTTATTTTACAGGTAACTTTAAATTTATTTTAACTAGGTACAATAGCTATTAAATAGTTATTAACTATTTAATAGCTTACCTAGCTAAAATAAAGAGAAATTTACCTGTAAAATAAAAACTAACCTAAGTTACAATTACACCTAACACTACACTATACTTTAATAAATTATTCCTATTTAAAACTAAATACCTACCTGTAAAATAAACCCTAATATAGCTACAATGTAAGTAATAATTATATTGTAGCTATCTTAGGATTTATATTTATTTTACAGGTAACTTTGTATTTATTTTAGCTAGTTAGAATAGTTATTAAATAGTTATTAACTATTTAATAACTACCTAGCTAAAAGAAATACAAAATTACCTGTAAAATAAATCCTAACCTAAGTTACAATTAAACCTAACACTACACTATCATTAAATAAATTAAATACAAATAACTACAATTAAATACAATTACATAAACTAACTAAAGTACAAAAAATAAAAAAAGCTAAGTTACAAAAAATAAAAAAATAGGTTACAAACATTTAAAAAATATTACAACAATTTTAAGCTAATTACACCTAATCTAAGCCCCCTAATAAAATAACAAAGCCCCCCAAAATAAAAAAAATTCCCTACCTTATTCTACATTAAAAAAGTTCAAAGCTCTTTTACCTTACCAGCCCTTAAAAGGGCCTTTAGTGGGGCATGCCCCAAATAATTCAGCTCTTTTGCCTGTAAAAGAAAAATACAACCCCCCCCCCCCCCGACAACATTAAAACCCTTAAAATAACCTAACACTAATCCCCTGAAGATCATCCTACCTTTAGTCGTCTTCACTCAGCCGAGCCACCGATGGAACTGAAGAGGAGATCCGGAGCGGCAGAAGTGATCCTCCAAGGGGCGCTGAAGAAATCTTCCATCCGATGAAGTGAAGGCGGCGCTGAAGAAGTCTTCTATCCGGGCGATGTTATCTTCCAAGCGGCGCTGAAGAAGTCTTCTATCCGGGCGATGTTATCTTCCAAGCGGCGCTGAAGAAGTCTTCTATCCGGGCGATGTTATCTTCCAAGCGGCGCTGAAGAAGTCTTCTATCCGTGCGATGTTATCTTCCAAGCGGCGCTGAAGAAGTCTTCTATCCGGGCAATGTCATCTTCCAAGCGGGGTCTTCAATCTTCAATCTTCATCCCGCCGTTTCTCTGACGTCAGAGTCAGACATGCGCACTACAACAACTCGCTGCTCTGTTTGAGTAATTTCCCAGCAGCACCCGGAGATTTATCCTGTATCTTTATTTACATATCTATAATGTTTTGTGTAATTATATAAATATACAGGTTTGTGTTATTATATAAATATACAGGTTTGTGTTATTATATAAATATACAGGTTTGTGTTATTATATAAATATACAGGTTTGTGTTATTATATAAATATACAGGTTTGTGCTATTATATAAATATACAGGTTTGTGTTATTATATAAATATACAGGTTTGTGCTATTATATAAATATACAGGTTTGTGCTATTATATAAATATACAGGTTTGTGCTATTATATAAATATACAGGTTTGTGCTATTATATAAATATACAGGTTTGTGCTATTATATAAATATACAGGTTTATGCTATTATATAAATATACAGGTTTGTGTTATTATATAAATATACAGGTTTGTGCTATTATATAAATATACAGGTTTGTGCTATTATATAAATATACAGGTTTGTGCTATTATATAAATATACAGGTTTGTGCTATTATATAAATATACAGCTTTGTGCTATTATATAAATATACAGCTTTGTGCTATTATATAAATATACAGCTTTGTGCTATTATATAAATATACAGGTTTGTGCTATTATATAAATATACAGGTTTGTGCTATTATATAAATATACAGGTTTATGCTATTATATAAATATACAGGTTTGTGCTATTATATAAATATACAGGTTTGTGCTATTATATAAATATACAGGTTTGTGCTATTATATAAATATACAGGTTTGTGCTATTATATAAATATACAGGTTTGTGCTATTATATAAATATACAGGTTTGTGCTATTATATAAATATACAGGTTTATACTATTATATAAATATACAGGTTTGTGCTATTATATAAATATACAGGTTTGTGCTATTATATAAATATACAGGTTTGTGCTATTATATAAATATACAGGTTTGTGCTATTATATAAATATACAGGTTTGTGCTATTATATAAATATACAGGTTTATACTATTATATAAATATACAGGTTTGTGCTATTATATAAATATACAGGTTTGTGCTATTATATAAATATACAGGTTTGTGCTATTATATAAATATACAGGTTTGTGCTATTATATAAATATACAGGTTTGTGCTATTATATAAATATACAGGTTTGTGCTATTATATAAATATACAGGTTTTGCTATTATATAAATATACAGGTTTGTGCTATTATATAAATATACAGGTTTATGCTATTATATAAATATACAGGTTTGTGCTATTATATAAATATACAGGTTTGTGCTATTATATAAATATACAGGTTTGTGTTATTATATAAATATACAGGTTTGTGCTATTATATAAATATACAGGTTTGTGCTGTTATATAAATATACAGGTTTGTGCTATTATATAAATATACAGGTTTGTGCTGTTATATAAATATACAGGTTTGTGCTATTATATAAATATACAGGTTTGTGCTATTATATAAATATACAGGTTTGTGCTATTATATAAATATACAGGTTTGTGCTATTATATAAATATACAGGTTTGTGCTATTATATAAATATACAGGTTTGTGCTATTATATAAATATACAGGTTTGTGTTATTATATAAATATACAGGTTTGTGCTATTATATAAATATACAGGTTTGTGCTATTATATAAATATACAGGTTTGTGCTATTATATAAATATACAGGTTTATGCTATTATATAAATATACAGGTTTGTGCTATTATATAAATATACAGGTTTGTGCTATTATATAAATATACAGGTTTGTGTTATTAAGCTGTCACTATGTTATTAACATCCGTAAACAAAACATTATTGACATCAGCAATGAACTTCGTCTTCATTTCTCACCCTCAGCTATTAAGGTTCTTCAGGCAAACTCTATCGCTGTTTTACACAGTCACTTATAGAACTGGAGAGTAGAGCAGGTAACTTTCAAAATGGTGGATGGATTAATGAATGTTTACATTTTTTTGTAACGCGGTCATTCGTAAACATTAGTGCTGTATAATATATCATTAACAACCAATAGAGGGCGCTATCTTTTTTTTTTTTTTTTTTTTTGATATACAGCGCCCTCTATTGGTTGATCGTGATATATAGCGCTCTGTATTGGAATTATTTAATTCAAATCTTTGATAACTTAGTAGTTTCAAGAAAGAGATGTGCACTACTAAATATACAGTCACTTCATATATAAATTAAAGTTATATGTTTTAATTAGACTTTAAATATATTATTAATTGGCAATGGCATCAATCTTAAAAACTGAGCTAAAGCATGAATTTGATAAGTTAATATAAGATAGCTATTCACTTTATTGTACTTGAGGAGACTTTTGGAATGTATATAAATTACATATAAGAGCAGACGACATTATTAAAAAGAGCAGACAACATTAAGAAGCAGGCAATTTGCACTGTCCCTTTAAATAGTTGAAATGCTGGAAGCACAATTATAGTTGCACATTTTGTCACTGTAAAAGGCTTCAGTTTCTCTGACGTCAGTCATACCATCCAGACATGCGCACTAGAAAAAACTTGCTGCACCGCTTTAGAGAAATTTCCCAGCACCACCCGGGGCTTTCGCCTTGAGAGAGAAGAGCGCTTATAAAGCTTGTTTCTTCAAACAGTAAATAACAGCGTCTTAAGTTGTCACCCTCAGCTGTTTTGTTTCTGCAGACAAGGGGGGGGGTAGTTATCAACGTGTCTATTTTACCTGTCTTTGCTGGCCCAATACACCTGCCTAAACTCGCCTCACATCGCTGCCATGGACCTGCAAAAATTTGTCTAAGTTATCAAAAAAGCTGTCAAAAAGCCATGCACCAAGTACCGGGTGATGAGCAGCGGATTGTGAGAGTTATCACTTATCCGATCTCGCTGCTCCGACTTTTTTACAGCTTTCTTGCTAGCCTGTCACTAAGCACTTACACTAAACTACACTGTTCTACCCCTATACCGGAGCCCCCCGCAACTAAATAAAGTTAGTAACCCCTAAACCGATTGAACTTCAATCTGATTGGCTGATTCAATCAGCCAATCAGATTTTTCCTACCTTAATTCCGATTGGCTGATAGAATCCTATCAGCCAATCGGAATTGAAGGGACGCCATCTTGGATGACGTCCCTTAAAGGAGCCTTCATTCGTCGGTAGTCCGTCGGGAAAGAAGGATGTTCCGCGTCGGCGGGATGAAGATTGAAGATTGAAGACCCCGCTTGGAAGATGACATCGCCCGGATAGAAGACTTCTTCAGCGCCGCCTGGAGGATCACTTCATCGTATGGAAGATTTCTTCAGAGCCCCTTCGAGGATCACTTCTGCCGCTCCGGATCTCCTCTTCAGTTCCATCGGTGGCTCGGCTTAGTGAAGACAACTAAAGGTAGGATTATCTTCAAGGGATTAGTGTTAGGTTATTTTAAGGGGGGTTTGGGTTAGATTAGGGGTATGTGGGTGGTGGGTTTTAATGTTGGGGGGGGTTGTATTTTTCTTTTACAGGCAAAAGAGCTGAATTCTTTGGGGCATGCCCCACAAAAGGCCCTTTTAAGGGCTGGTAAGGTAAAAGAGCTTTGAACTTTTTTAATGTAGAATAGGGTAGGGAATTTTTTTATTTTGGGGGGCTTTGTTATTTTATTAGGGGGCTTAGATTAGGTGTAATTAGCTTAAAATTGTTGTAATATTTTTTAAATGTTTGTAACCTATTTTTTTATTTTTTGTAACTTTTTGTAACTTTTGTACTTTAGTTAGTTTATGTAATTGTATTTAATTGTAGTTATTTGTATTTAATTTATTTAATGATAGTGTAGTGTTAGGTTTAATTGTAACTTAGGTTAGGATTTATTTTACAGGTAATTTTGTATTTCTTTTAGCTAGGTAGTTATTAAATAGTTAATAACTATTTAATAACTATTCTAACTAGCTAAAATAAATACAAAGTTGCCTGTAAAATAAATATAAATCCTAAGATAGCTACAATGTAATTATTAATTACATTGTAGCTATATTAGGGTTTATTTTACAGGTAAGTATTTAGTTTTAAATAGGAATAATTTATTTAATGATAGTGTAGTTTTAGGTGTAATTGTAACTTAGGTTAGTTTTTATTTTACAGGTAAATTTCTCTTTATTTTAGCTAGGTAAGCTATTAAATAGTTAATAACTATTTAATAGCTATTGTACCTAGTTAAAAAAAATTGAAAGTTACCTGTAAAATAAAAAAAAATCCTAACATAGCTACAATATAATTATTATTTATATTGTAGCTATATTAGGGTTTATTTTATAGGTAAGTATTTAGTTTTAAATAGGATTAATTTAGTTCATAATAGAAATATTATTTCGATTTATTTAATTAATATTTAAGTTAGGGGGATGTTAGGGTTAGTGTTAGACTTAGGTTTAGGGGTTAATAATTTTATTACAGTGGCGGCGGTGTAGTGGGGGCAGGATAGGGGTTAATAATTTTATTACAGTGGCGGCGGTGTAGTGGGGGGCAGGATAGGGGTTAATAAATGTATTATAAGTGGCGACGGTGTAGGGGGGGCAGATTAGGGGTTAATAAATTTAATATAGGTTGCGGCAGGGTCCGGGAGCGGCGGTTTAGGGGTTAATACATTTATTATAGTTGCGGCGGGGTCAGGGAGTGGCGGTTTAGGGGTTAATATGTATAGAGTAGCTTGCGGTGGGCTCCGGGAACGGCGGTTTAGGGGTTAACATATTTATTATAGTGGCGGTGGGCTCCGGGAGCGGCGGTTTAGGGGTAATAACTTTATTTAGTTGCGGCGGTGTAGGGGGGGCAGATTAGGGGTGTTTAGACTCGGGGTACATGTTAGAGTGTTAGGTGTAGACATCTCCCATAGGAATCAATGGGATGTCTGTCAGCAGCGAACTTGTACTTTCGCTATGGTCAGACTCCCATTGATTCCTATGGGATCCGCCGCCTCCAGGGCGGCGGATTGAAAACCAGTTACGCTGGGCCGGAAAAGTGCCGAGCGTAGCTGCTAGTTTTTTGATAACTAGCAAAAGTAGTCAGATTGTGCCGAACTTGTGTGCGGAACATCTGTAGTGACATAAGAATCGATCTGTGTCGGACTGAGTCCAGCGGATCGAAGCTTACGTCACTAAATACTACTTTTGCCGGTCTCTAGCCTTTGATAACTAAGGCGAATCAGCCTCGCCACAAATACGCTGCGGAATTCCAGCGTATTTGAGGTTGACGGCTTGATAACTAGGTCCCAAAGACTTCATTAACTTTCTTACAGTGTTATGTACTATGATGCAACACTTTTTGCATGTTTACTTGATAACATAAAACAGTTAGCAAGTTTTTGGAAGCCGGCGATATAAAGCGGGCATGTAAATAAGTGCAAAAATAGAATAAATACAAAAGTACTTTATTTTACTTTTTTACATATAGAGCATCTCACAAATAAAGATTATAAAGTCAATTATCGGTAAACTGCTATAGAAAGTAACGTAGTAAATTCTTCGGTTGAACAGATATTGTCTATAGGAATTAGTGCCTTGTGATTTAGATTTGCGCATTGAGTCCTCGCAAAAGGCTTCAGTTACTCTGACGTCAGAATCAGACATGCGCACTACAACATCTCTCTGCACTGTTACTAAGCGAATTTCCCAGCAGCACCCGGGCTTTATCCTGTAGCCTTATTTACATTTCTATAATGTTTTGTGTTATATATAAATATACAGGTTTGTGCGATTATATAAATATAATGGTTTGTGTTATTAAGCTGTCACTATGTTATTAACGTCAGTAAACAAAACATTATTGACATTAGCAATGAACATTTCTTTTCTCACCCTCAGCTATGAAGGTTCTTCAGGCAACTCTATCGTTAAGTTTACAACACACTTTGAAACAGTACTGTGAAGAAGAAATTTGTTAATTTTTTCCAATTTTTTTGTAAGCCGGCGATATAAAGCGGGTTGATGATGTGTGGTGTAACTTTAGAATTAAAGGTTATTAATAACCGGTGCGTTAGTAGCGGAGCTGATTGAGAAGATCTACAGCCCACATTCTCAGATTGTTGGATTCTTATTGTTCTGTGAAGGGACCGAACTTAGTAAAAGAATGAACCATGTCACTTCCTGTGATGTTTCATCAGCTGTTGCTCTCATTTTGCCCCTAATACTGAGCTGAGGGTGAGAAGTGAAGACGATGTTTATTGCTGATGTCAATAATGTTTTGTTTACTGAGATTAATAACATAGTGATAGCTTAATAACACAAACCTGTATATTTATATAATAACACAAACCTGTATATTTATATAATAGCACAAAACATAGATATGTAAATACAGGATAAAGCTCTGGGTGTTGCTGGGAAATTACTCAGAAACAGTGCAGCAAGTTTTTTCTCTGACATCAGAGAAACTGAAACCTTTTGCGATAACACAATGCTCAAATCTAAAATATTGGACTCCCTAATTTCTAGACAAAAACTGTTCAATCGAAGAATTTACGACGTTACTTTCTACAGTGTTTATCATATTCTTGAACTTATTTTTTAATTATTCTGCAAAATTTCCTGTATATAATGCCGTAATTGTAAGAAGGCAAATAATTCTCTATTTGTTATATCAAATTCCTGTTTAATTTTTGTAAAGGTTTTACATTCCCTTAACTCTTTATCTATAACTTGTGTAACCATCTCAATTCCTTTCAGAGCCCAATTTTTAAAAATCTTAGATTCTAGTCCTGGAATAAAATTAGGGTTTCCCTGAATAGGGAGATATTTAGAATATAACACATTCATGTCTAACTGTCTAAGTATTTTTTGCCATGCCGTAATTACCGTCTGAATAGCAGGGAAACGTCTAATTTTGCGTGGACATTTATCAACAGGAATATGAAGAAGTGCACGTAAAGAAAATGGATATATTAAGATTTCTTCTAGAGGTAGTACTGCATAATAATCAGCTCCCGTTAACCAATCTAGAGCTACGTTCCCAAGACAAACTAGGTTATAAATCTCTATATTCGGTAACGCGAGTCCTCCTTCCCTCCTAAATAGTGAAAGTTTTTTATATGATATTGCCCTTCTTTTCTTACCCCATAGAAATTGTGTACTTGCTCGTTTAAATGCATTAAGCTCCTGTTTTTTTTTTAATCAAAATTGGTAAATTTTGCATTAGGTAAAGCAATTTAGGAAATAGCAGCATTTTTATCAAATTAATTTTGCCGGTTAAAGTAAGCTTAAATGTCGCCCACTTTTCCATGTCATGTTTTATTTTAAGAAAAATTGGAGGATAGTTAAGATCGTAAAATTCTTTGAAATTAATCTATAATTTAATGCCCAAGTACACAAAACAATCTTTTGCCTCTTTGAAAGGGGAAGATTGCAACAAATTCTTATTTTTACTTAGCCAGTAAATTTCTGATTTTAAAGAATTGACTTTATAACCGGCAAAGGTCCCCAAATCTTGTAATATTTGAGTTAAAACTGGTATATTCTTTTTTGTGTTAGATACTAACACTAATAAATCATCAGCATATAGCAGTGTTGTTATTCTTCTTTTGTCCAACTTGACCCTGTCCAATGACAGATTAAACAAGTAAGGAGACAGTGGACACCCCTGTCTTGATCCCTTGTGTAAAGTAAAATATTCTGAGAGAGTGTCATTCACAATGACGGCCGCCGTAGAGGATTTATATATTGAGCAAGTGAATTGCAGAAAAGGACCCTCAACTCCATACTTCCTTAATGCTGTGAACAAATGATCCCATATGATGGAGTCGAAGGCCTTTTCTGCATCAATTGAAACTATTGCTGCATCTAAGCCTGATGTAGTATATTTCTTATCTGATTGGTTTTGAAAGAAATTTAATATTAACTGAAGTTTACGTAAATTTCGCGAAGAATTTCTGCACAGCATAAAACCCACTTGGTCTTTATAAATTAACAAGCCAACAAGAGATTTGAATCTTTTGGCAATTATAGACATCAATATTTTATAGTCGCTGTTTAAAAGCGAGATCGGCCTGTAGGAACCGATCTCTTCTGGGTTTTTATTTTTTTAAGGATCAAAGCTCTCAGAGATGTGGCAAAATACTTTGAACATGGGGTATTCTTGATAAAGTATTGATTAAATAAGGATGTTAGCAGGGGTGCAATATCTTCAGAAAGAATCTTATACAACTCCGCAGGAAGTTGATCTGGCCCTGCAGCCTTATTAATTGTCAATTTTTTAATTGCATTTGTTACCTCTAACACTGTAATAGGAAGGTTCAGTTCATCTAATCTAGCTCTTTCTAACCTTGGGACCTGTATTTTTCCCCAAAAGTCATTTTTGATTTGCATATTTACTGCGGTCTCTGCATATACTTCCTGAAAGTACCAAGATATATAATTTTGAATTTCTTTAATATTGGTAATTTGACCTGATAAGGTCTTAATAGGTCCGATTGTGTCCCTCCTTTTTTTTAATTTAGTTAGATTTGCTAAAAATTTCCCGGCTTTCCCTCTATGCCTAACGAAAAAGTACCTCTTCCTAAGATCATCTTGTGCCACTTTTTGTGCTAAAAATATTTATCTTTCCTTTTTAACTTTTTGGTAGGCTGCCCATAACACCCTTGAGGGGTCACTAATGTAGGAATTATATACATTACATAACTGAGTAGCAAGTTCAGTATCTCTAGGTATTTACGCTTTTGGACTACCAGGTATGCTTTAATTTCGCCCCTTATCACCGCCTTGAAAGTCTCCCATAAAGTTTCTAATTTGACCTCTGGTGTTGAATTAATCTGGATAAAATCTGTCCATTTTATTTTTAACCATGCCTTAAATTGGGTATTTATAAAGAAACAGTTAAGTCTGGCACTGTGAAAAATAATATAGTAGGAAAAAGGGATATGATATTCCCTGGTGCTAACCCTTGGTATAATTACTTGAAAAAGGGTAGGGGGAAGAGACTGGACAAGAAGGGGTTAATTAGCACTCATTCCTATGATTATTAGTAAGTATGTTGAGATATTCAACTATTCAGAAGTATAAAGTTAAGTTAAAACTTAATATTTATTTAACCACGATTAAAAAGAGTGTGAAAGAACAAGACACTCTCACCAATAACAAAAGCCCCACAATTACCTCTACACTCACACCAGTGAATATCACCCTGCAATATACCCAGACAGTGAACACAGATTCCACCACCCCCCTGTATTCCTGGCCAGTAACAGGATACGCTGGCTTCAGGTGACAGGGATGGCTTCTATTCTGTGTGCACACGTCCCTTGCAGTGGATTTGGTGTGAGGAATAAAATTATTAAAAAACACTTATGCTTGAATAAGCATACTGTTATGTTAGGCACAAACGCGTTTCGGCCAAGTAGCGGCCTTTCTCAATGTGCAATCTGAATTTGACAAGACGAGTGACTCGCTTACAGCACCTTTTAAACCAAACCCCTATTCTATCTACCCAATCATAGCATGCGTTTGCATCACGCCCACTTTTCAGCGAATCACAAGCGATTCAGAGTAGCGTGTTATGGGGTTGGAAGTCAGTACATTTATTTGCAAGAAAAATACTACTGAAAAAACATTTCTCCTCCAGTTCAGATACAGAGGGTTTAGTTAGTAATGATGTGAAGGCAATACAAGATCTTATCTTCCTTCTAGAAGAGTCTGAAAGGGATCCCAAAGAGACTATATACAGTGATACAAAGTGGCGTGATGTATTAAAAACCAAATCCAAATTCATACCTCCACCTAGTACCTCACATAACACTGCAACATTTCTTGATTTAGTGTGTAAAGATATATTAGCAATTCCACCAGAAATGGATACATTAGCTGATAATCTTTCTGAAGAAGAAAAACTAGCACTTAAATCTATGAAACAATGGACAGATGTCCAAATCAAACAGAGTGATAAGGGAGGGAATATTGTTATTTGACCCACTAACATGTACACCACTGAGGTTAAAAAACAATTAAATAACCCTAAAAATTATAAAAATCTTTTTGGGAACCCAACGGAGGAATTTCTAAAACAGTATAAAAAATTGATTTGTGCAGCAGCTGCTGAAGGCATAATTGACAAAAAAGAACAGCAATTTCTAGATGTTAAACACCCTACAATAGCAACACTTTATTTATTACCTAAGATCCATAAAAATCTGGAATGCCCACCGGGAAGACCCATTGTTTCTGGCATTGGATCCATGACGGAAAAGGCCAGTAGATATGTGGATGCCAGACTTAGGTATATAGTGGATGCTTTGCCCTCCCACACTAGAGACACTATGCATGTACTGAATAAAATTAATACACTGACTGTAAGACCAGAATCTTTATTAGTAACGTGCGACGTGGAGTCTCTTTATACTAGTATAGATAAAAAATGGGGCTGTCAGGCAGTGTCCTACTTTCTATCAAAAAACAAAGACCTAACAGATGAAACCAAACAATTCATCATTGACCTGTTGGAATTTGTATTAGAACACAACTACTTTGTTTTTGATGGTTTCGTGGTTAAATAAATATTAAGTTTTAACTTAACTTTATACTTCTGAATAGTTGAATATCTCAACATACTTACTAATAATCATAGGAATGAGTGCTAATTAACCCCTTCTTGTCCAGTCTCTTCCCCCTATCCTTTTTCAAGTAATTAAATTGGGTATTTGTCATAAGGTATCTGGGGAAGAAAAACCTATTAATATTACTCTTTTGTGAACTAATCATCTTAAGATTCAGTGTAATAATAGCATGATCTGATATGATTGTTTCTTGTATTTCAGATTTCATCTCTAACCTTAAAATTTTCTCGCTTACTAAACATTGTACGATGTGTGTGTGACTCATATGAAAATTTCCTCATATCTGGGTTTTGCACCCGCCAAATGTCTTTAAGGTATAATGAATTACAAAAATTCCTAAAATTTTGACTTCCTGTTTGCTATTCCTATTTAATGAGGGTTTTAATCTATCTAGCGTAGGATTCCAAGCTAGGTTAATATCACCTGCGACAATCAAATTATCTGTAAAACTAGATATCAATTTATGCTGTATATTTGCTCAAAAGGCATTATCTATTTTATTAGGGCCATATACATTACACAGTATGAGCTTTGTTCCTACTATTCTGAGCTGAACAATAAGATACCTTTCTTTTGGGTCTAACTCCTTACTTATGATTTTATATTGGAGTTTTTTGTGACACAGGAATGCAACTCCCTTTTTCCTACTTGCACAAGGGGTACCCACTACTTCTCCCACCCAATCATACTTCAGTTTACTTAGTTCAAGCTCATTGAGGTGCGTTTCTTGAAGAAAGGCAATGTCTATTTTGTGTCTTTCTAACTGTGCAAAATTTTTTTGCATTTTTGCGGCAATGTAATACCCCCAACATTCCAGGAGGCAAAATTCACTGTATTAATCATTTAAGGATATCAAAAAAAGGTCAATCCATCAGGAGAAGAGAGGAGGAAGAGAGGGGAGAGAGAAATGTCAGTATATTTATAAGAATCTTAGCAGTACTCTCCAAACAATATGTGAGTATATGGCAGGGTTATAATTTGATGATATATTTAACAATCTTTCTTTAAACTAAACCCACAATCAAATATGCATATATTAATACAATAAAATTAATATAAATACCTGAGTTCTTTTTATTAGTAAATATCTATGAGCATATTGAAATATATATATTTGTAAGAACCAGAATATGAGTCAATATTATATGCGTTTAAAAGCTATTTAAAATATGCTATGCATAGTTCATGCAAATTTATCTTAGGCTCGTTTTGCCTGATCCATAGAATTTCGTATTTTTCTGGGTTAATTTTATAACCTGAGAAGGACCCAAATTGTTTTGCCAGCGTCAGGAACTGCTGAACTGAATGATTAGATTCATTCAAGAATAAGAGAAGATCGTCTGAATATAGAGTAAGAACTGTTTTCACCTTACCGACCGTTATCCCAGATAATTCTTGTCTTAGTTTAATCGCAAAAGGCTCTAGCGCCAGGTTGAACAGAAGGGGTGATAACGGGCAGCCCTGGCGTGTGCCCTTTTCTAGAATGATATCTTGGGATAATTCAGAATTAATTAAGAGATTAGAAATAGGGTTTTGATAAATTGCGTGTATCATATTTAAAAAATTCCCCTTAAATCCAAAACTCATTAATGAACAGAATAGATGATCCCAATTAATAAGGTCAAATGCCTTTTCAGCGTCAATCACCAATTACACCAAATTAGGTCTCTTTTGATAGTCCTTACCCTTATTTTCAGACCAGAAAACTTCTAGCACCGTCAACACCCGGCAAATAATTTTGGATATATTTCTACCTGGCATAAACCCAACTTGATCTACGTGGATTAAATTCCCTATATAAGTTTTTAGTCGGTTCGCTATAATAGACATAAAAATTTTATAGTCGCAACTTAATAAGGATATTGGTCTATATGCGGACAGATTCTCTGGGTCTTTATTCTTTTTATGGATCAATGTAATAGTTGACGCCAAAAAATATCTAGAGGGCTTTTTGTTATTGATGTAATATAAATTAAAAAGATTCACTAAAGTATCTGGTATGTGCTCTTGTAAAATTTTGTATAGTTCAATTGGGAGTTGATCCGGCCCGGGGGCTTTACAAGTTTTGGCTATCTTAATCTGCTTTATCACTTCCTCCGATGTAATTGGAAGATTTAATAACTCTAAGTCAGGTTTAGAGATCTTGGGGATTTTAAGGTTGTTCCAAAAACTTTGTTTATTACATATGTTAATTTCTTCCCCCTTATATATCTTCTTATAAAATTCATAAAAGGCATATTTTATTTCCCTAGGGTTCGTAACCCTTTTACCTGATAGTCTGATTTTATGGATTCTATTACTACTTTGTCGATTTTTAATCAGAGTTGAGAGGTATCTGGCTGATCTACCATAATTGACACAGTATTTTGCCCTTGATTTTAGGTCTTCTTGTATCATTTTATGTTTAATAAATAGATCCCTTTCCTTTTTTTTCTCACAGTATTTGTCCCAAGCTAATTTGACAGGGTTTTGTATATACAACTCATAAGCGTTTCTGACTTGGTTCATTAGCTGGGTTTCTATGGCCTTGCTTTTCCTTTTTCCATTTACATAAATATGCTCTTATTTCTCCCCTAATAAAGGCCTTGAATGCTTCCCATAAAATTTCAGGTTTTACTACATATGCTTCATTATTATGCTTATACTCGTTCCATTTGTTAATCAGCCAGTTGGTGAACTGTAGGTTGTTTATTAAATAAGAGGGGAAAAACAGCCTAGAAAAATTAGTGCCAGAATCTGGTCCCGTCTTTATCAGCAATGAGATAACCGCGTGATCTGTGAAAACAATATCCTTAATGTCTGCCTTGACAACGTGATTTAATACAAATTCTGAGACTAAAAAAAAATCTATACGCGAGAGTGTACTATATGTTTTTGATTTGCATGTGTATGTTCTAACATCCGGGAATTGTGCACGCCATACATCTGTTAGCCTTAAATCCATCTTAAAGTTAGAGAGAATCCTATTTTTCCCTTGTTCATGTTTACTCATACATTTAAACCTATCTAGGCGGGGCCTGGGCGCTATATTGAAATCTCCACCCATTATCATTTTCAGGTGACTAAAATAAATCAGTTTAAAGTCTACTACTTTAACATTGTTTCGTCTGGACCTGTCCTCGAGGTCTTCAATCCTGGCCTGGAGTATAGACATTTTCTTTTCATGCTCAGTTACCATTATATCTTGAGTATTTACTTGTTCCTCTACGCTAGATATTCTATGCTCTGCTTCATAAAGGCGATTAGAAAACTGTCTAACTTCTAGCACCAAACTAGATAGCTCCGATTTAATCTCTGCAAATTGTGGGGTAAATAAATCAGCCATATGTTGCAAGAGTTGCTTACTCTCTACTGATATAGGTAGGGTTTCCTCCTGAGAACTTAGGCTACTCCTTGGTCCTTTTTTATCCTTTAATTTAGGCGGCATAGCTAAAGATGTGTGGGAAATAGGGGACAAGAATTTGTCCATAGAGTGAGATAAGAACAAACAGTGAATTACCTATCAAGGTTATATAAAAAAAGTGAGGGAAGTAGATCGGGAGCCAAAACAGGCCCCCCACTAAGGGGTGTGTAAATATCCAATATCAATGGTCTAGAGTGATGACCGTGTGTCTTAGGCCGTGACCGGCCCAGTGAAGAAGAAGAAAAAAAAAAAAAGAGAGAAAAAAATAAAATAAAAAATAAGTGAGAGATAAAACAAATAGTGAAAAGTGACTTCTGTTGCTATGCCAACACTCTTATTATCTTAGCACGTCTTATGAAAGGAGAGAGAAGATTGAAAACCCAATCTCAATCTTAACAAAGTTCAGGCTTATTGTTCAAAGTCACGGTCTTAATCTGATGTTATCTATTTTACTAAAATGGATTGCACAAGTATAACCAAGTAATACAATAAATGAGTAAGTACCAGAGCACTCATACACCTGACCTTTTTCTTTGGTCCACTTCCTTATCCAATTACCCTCTTCCTGATAACAGGATAATACCAAGATGAACTATAACTTAAACTCCAGATTCATTACCAGAAAATGACCATGTATTTATCTAAATGTTTCTAGCCTCTATAACTCACTGTTTTAGTACTTTGCTTACTTAATAGGTATAACTTTGAGACTTAAAATCTTTAAAGGGACAGTATACTGAAAAATAGTTTTTCGCTTAATGTGTTTACAATTGCTTTTTTTTACCAACTGCAGAGAAAAAAAATGTATGAAAAATAGCTTTTAATGTTTTTTTTTGTGTATATTAAAGCTCTGATTTTGTGTTTTGAAGCCACAACCTAATAAAATGGGTTGAGCTTGTAGGTATAATCAGATCTCATTACTGTATCACATTGTATACATATACCTGCTTCTTTATCTTATATCTGTCCTTAAAACAATCACCAGTACTTGGAGAGAACAATGGAAAATCAACATTGTATTACCTTATCTCTGCTATATCCGACTGGGAGTATAATTTCTTCTGCTGGCTGTATTTACAAAGCTTATCTATAGCTGGGACCTGCGGCCACAAACTTTCAGAATAGGTGGGGATACCACATGCTAAATCAACTATTTAAAATGCCAATATAAGGGTAAAGGAGCTAGTTGTAAACAATTTAATACACTCCAGCAGGTAAAGTGGATCATTGGGAACAAATTAAAGGGGAGAAAATTTTTGAGTAAACTGTCCCTTTAACTACTAAGATCCAAATAATACAACTCTAATAGTGCTTAATTAACAATAGGGCAATATATACATATATATATTCAGCTATTTAGCTGCAATTGATTCTAATACAATTCTAATTAGGATACTAAAACTACATATATTCTTACTGTAAACCGTTACTTTAAAAATGTCTATTTATTTAAGCTGGAACCAATTCTTAGTTACTTATAATTAAAATCAATTCTAAGATATATATAGATTCTATATCTTGCACAGATGAATTATTTAGCATGTAAGAGACAAACTTATACGTTATATATAGGACTATGAATTTAAGCAAAAATATAGACTGCTCTTTAGATCTATCAACTGTAATTTAAACTGCAGTAACTATGCATATATTTGTGTTAAAATATTAATTGTAACCCTCTTTCTTTCTATATATATATATATATATATATATATATATATATATATATATATATATATATATATATATATATATATATATATATATACACACAAAGTGTGACAGCACCACAGTACAGTCTTGCTTCTTAAAGGTGAAAAAATCTTTTTATTAAGGTATAACAACCATAAAAAAGGCAATGTTTCGAACCTACATGGTCCTTATTCATGCATAGTTAAAAGTCAATTAAACAGACATTTAAAAAGGTTATCTGAGCCAATCAGGGTTCAGTACTACATACTAATTAGTTTAACTCATACCTGTCCAGGTATTCCAATTTTCATTACCTTAGAGCCCCCTAGTGGCACCAGAACACATAACATATTAAAAAATCTCATAAAAACAAATATAAATCATAGTCCCTATTCAAACCATAAGGGTGTAAAGTGTTCAAATGTTTAATCCACCATACTTCTTTTTGCTTCAGTTTTAATTCCCTATTACCCCCTCTTCTATGAATGGGGATATGGTCTATTATTTGAAAGCGGAGTTGGCTAACTGTGTGTCCCATATGTGTGAAATGTGCAGATACTGGTAGTGACAAATCTTTTGATTTAATAGAGGCCTTATGTTGACTAAACCTATCCCTGGTGGCCTGGGTGGTCTCGCCAATATAGCAAAGCCCACATGGGCATTTAAGCAAATAGATTACATAGTTAGTCTGACATGTGTACAATCCATTTATAATATATTGTTTCCTTTTATCATTCTGTGCCAAATATTTGCCTTTTATTATAGAATTACATTGAGCACAATGAAGACAGGGGTAGCATCCCTTGTTTGGTGTAGTTAAATAGTTAACACTAGATAATTTAGCAGTACCTACATCAGCATTAACAATATTGTCCCTAAGGTTTTTAACCCTTCTATATGAAGGCATAGGGGGTGATTTGAAAGATTCAACTTCTGGGTTATACTTTGACAGTAAGTGCCAATATTACCTTACTATTCTGAAGACATCACTACTCAAATTACTATATTCCATAGAGAAAACCAGTCTATTAGGACCATTCCTTATTGTGCTATTTTTGTGGTGTTCTTTATCTTGGTTTTCTTTCATGTAATTAGCAAGAGTCCATGAGCTAGTGACGTATGGGATATACATTCCTACCAGGAGGGGCAAAGTTTCCCAAACCTCAAAATGCCTATAAATACACCCCTCACCACACCCACAATTCAGTTTTACAAACTTTGCCTCCCGTGGAGGTGGTGAAGTAAGTTTGTGCTATATTCTTCGTTGATATGCGCTTCGCAGCAGGCTGGAGCCCGGTTTTCCTCTCAGAGTGCAGTGAATGTCAGAGGGATGTGAAGAGAGTATTGCCTATTTGAATACCATGGTCTCCTTCTACGGGATCTATTTCATAGGTTCTCTGTTATCGGTCGTAGAGATTTCTTCTCCTACCTCCCTTTTCAGATCGACGATATACTCTTATATACCATTACCTCTACTGATTCTCGTTTCAGTACTGGTTTGGCTATCTACTATATGTAGATGAGTGTCTTGGGGTAAGTAATTCTTATTTTATTATGACACTCTTAAGCTATGGTTGGGCATTTTATTTATAAAGTTCTAAATATATGTCTTTAAACTTATATTTGCCATGATTCAGGGTAATCAGTATTCCTTATTTCAGACAGTCAGTTTCATTATTTGGGATAATGCATATGAATGATTATTTTTTCTTACCTTAAAAGGTTTTTCAATTGACTTTATCCCTGTGGGCTGTTAGGCTCGCGGGGGCTGAAAATGCTTCAATTTATTGCGTCATTTTTGGTGCTGACTTTTTTGGCGCAAAAAATTTGACATTTCCGGTGCCCTAATTGACGCCGGAAATTGTTCGTGGTTACGTCATTTTTTTGACGTTTTTTTGTGTTCAGACGTTTTTTTGCACCAAAAAATGTGGGCGTCATTTTTGGCGCCAAAAAATGTGGGCGTCATTCTTGTCTCCACCTTTTTTTCACATTATTTCAGTCTCATTTTTCATGGCTTCTGGTTGCTAGAGGCTTGTTCATTGGCATTTTTTCCATTCCTGAAACTGTCATTTAAGGAATTTGATAATTTTGCTTTATATGTTGTTTTTTCTATTACATATTGCAAGATGTCTCAACTTGACCCTGGATCAGAATCTACTTCTGGAAAGACGCTGCATTCTATTGGCTGATCGGAACAGCCAATAGAATGCGAGCTCAATCTGATTGGCTGATCCAATCAGCCAATCGGATTGAACTTGAATCTGATTGGCTGATTCCATCAGCCAATCAGAATTTTCCTACCTTAATTCTGATTGGCTGATAGAATCCTATCAGCCAATCGGAATTCGAGGGACGCCATCTTGGATGACGTCCCTTAAAGGAACCTTCATTCTTCAGTTGGACATCGGAAGAAGAAGATTGATCCGCGCTGGAGGTCTTCAAGATGGAGCCGTTCGTCATCGGATGAAGATAGAAGATGCCGCTTGGATCAAGATGGTTGCCGGTCCGGATCTCCTCTTCTTCCCGGATAGGATGAAGACTTTGGAGTCTCTTCTGGACCTCTTCAGCTGCGGCTTGATAGAAGACTTCAGCCGGATTATGGATTGCCAGCCCCTGCTTGGGCTTGGATCAAGACTTCGGAGGACGGTTCGGTGAACCTGGCATGGTGAAGATAAGGTAGGAAGATCTTCAGGGGCTTAGTGTTAGGTTTATTTAAGGGGGGTTTGGGTTAGATTAGGGGTATGTGGGTGGTGGGTTGTAATGTTGGGGGGGTATTGTATGTTTTTTTTTACAGGTAAAAGAGCTAAATTATTTGGGGCATGCCCCGCAAATGGCCCTTTTCAGGGCTGGTAAAGTAAAAGAGCTTTGAACTTTTTAAATTTAGAATAGGGTAGGGCATTTTTTTATTTTGGGGGTCTTTGTTATTTTATTAGGGGGCTTAGAGTAGGTGTAATTAGTTTAAAATTGTAATATTTTTCTAATGTTTGTAAATATTTTTTTTATTTTTTGTACTTTAGTTAGTTTATTTAATTGTAGTTATTTGTAGGTATTGTATTTAATTAATTTATTGATAGTGTAGTGTTAGGTTTAATTGTAGGTAATTGTAGGTAGTTTATTTAATTTATTTATTGATAGTGTAGTGTTAGGTTTAATTGTAACTTAGGTTAGGATTTATTTTACAGGTAATTTTGTAATTATTTTAACTATTTTAGCTATTAAATACAGGGAGTGCAGAATTATTAGGCAAGTTGTATTTTTGAGGATTAATTTTATTATTGAACAACAACCATGTTCTCAATGAACCCAAAAAACTCATTAATATCAAAGCTGAATAGTTTTGGAAGTAGTTTTTAGTTTGTTTTTAGTTATAGCTATTTTAGGGGGATATCTGTGTGTGCAGGTGACTATTACTGTGCATAATTATTAGGCAACTTAACAAAAAACAAATATATACCCATTTCAATTATTTATTTTTACCAGTGAAACCAATATAACATTCACAAATATACATTTCTGACATTCAAAAACAAAACAAAAACAAATCAGTGACCAATATAGCCACCTTTCTTTGCAAGGACACTCAAAAGCCATCAATCCATGGATTCTGTCAGTGTTTTGATCTGTTCACCATCAACATTGCGTGCAGCAGCAACCACAGCCTCCCAGACACTGTTCAGAGAGGTGTACTGTTTTCCCTCCTTGTAAATCTCACATTTGATGATGGACCACAGGTTCTCAATGGGGTTCAGATCAGGTGAACAAGGAGGCCATGTCATTAGATTTTCTTCTTTCATACCCTTTCTTGCCAGCCACGCTGTGGAGTACTTGGACGCGTGTGATGGAGCATTGTCCTCCATGAAAATCATGTTTTTCTTGAAGGATGCAGATTTCTTCCTGTACCACTGCTTGAAGAAGGTGTATTCCAGAAACTGGCAGTAGGACTGGGAGTTGAGCTTGACTCCATCCTCAACCCAAAAAGGCCCCACAAGCTCATCTTTGATGATACCAGCCCAAACCAGTACTCCACCTCCACCTTGCTGGCGTCTGAGTCGGACTGGAGCTCTCTGCCCTTTACCAATCCAGCCACGGGCCCATCCATCTGGCCCATCAAGACTCACTCTCATTTCATCAGTCCATAAAACCTTAGAAAAATCAGTCTTGAGATATTTCTTGGCCCAGTCTTGACGTTTCAGCTTGTGTGTCTTGTTCAGTGGTGATCGTCTTTCAGCCTTTCTTACCTTGGCCATGTCTCTGAGTATTGCACACCTTGTGCTTTTGGGCACTCCAGTGATGTTGCAGCTCTGAAATATGGCCAAACTGGTGGCAAGTGGCATCTTGGCAGCTGCACGCTTGACTTTTCTCAGTTCATGGGCAGTTATTTTGCGCCTTGGTTTTTCCACACTCTTCTTGCGACCCTGTTGACTATTTTGAATGAAACGCTTGATTGTTCGATGATCACGCTTCAGAAGCTTTGCAATTTTAAGAGTGCTGCATCCCTCTGCAAGATATCTCACTATTTTTGACTTTTCTGAGCCTGTCAAGTCCTTCTTTTGACCCATTTTGCCAAAGGAAAGGAAGTTGCCTAATAATTATGCACACCTGATATAGGGTGTTGATGTCATTAGACCACACCCCTTCTCATTACAGAGATGCACATCACCTAATATGCTTAATTGGTAGTAGGCTTTCGAGCCTATACAGCTTGGAGTAAGACAACATGCATAAAGAGGATGATGTGGTCAAAATACTCATTTGCCTAATAATTCTGCACTCCCTGTAGTTATTAACTATTTAATAGCTATTGTACATGGTTAAAATAATTACAAAGTTGCCTGTAAAATAAATATTAATCCTAAAATAGCTACAATATAATTATTATTTATATTGTAGCTATATTAGGGTTTATTTTACAGGTAAGTATTTAGCTTTAAATAGGAATAATTTATATAATAAGAATTAATTTATTTTGTTAGATTTAAATTATATTTAATTTAGGGTGGTGTTAGTGTTAGGGTTAGACTTAGCTTTAGGGGTTAATCCATTTATTAGAGTAGCGGCGAGATCCGGTCGGCAGATTAGGGGTTAATTATTGTAGGTAGCTGGCGGCGACGTTGTGGGGGGCAGATTAGGGGTTAATAAATATAATATAGGGGTCGGCGGTGTTAGGGGCAGCAGATTAGGGGTACATAGGGATAACGTAGGTTGCGGCGGTGTACGGAGCGGCAGATTAGGGGTTAATAATAATATGCAAGGGACAGCGATAGCGGTGGCGGCAGATTAGGGGTTAACAAATATAATATAGGGGTGGGCTGTGTTAGGGGCAGCAGATTAGGGGTACATAGGTATAATGTAGGTTGCGGCGGTGTACGGAGCGGCAGATTAGGGGTTAAAAAAATATGCAGGTGTCAGCGATAGCGGGGGCGGCAGATTAGGGGTTAATAAATATTATGTAGGGGTCGGCGGTATTAGGGGCAGCAGATTAGAGGTACATAGGGATAACGTAAATTTTTTTTAATAGAGTGGCGGCAATGTGGGGGGACCTCGGTTTAGGGGTACATAGGTAGTTTATGGGTGTTTGTGTACTTTAGAGCACAGTAGTTAAGAGCTTTATAAACCGGCGTTAGCCCAGAAAGCTCTTAACTCCTGACTTTTTTCTGCGGCTGGAGTTTTGTCGTTAGATTTCTAACGCTCACTTCAGCCAAGACTCTAAATACCGGCGTTAGAAAGATCCCATTGAAAATATAGGATATGCAAATGGCGTAGGGGGATCTGCGGTATGGAAAAGTCGCGGCTGCAAAGTGAGAGTTAGACCCTTTCCTGACTGACTCCAAATACCAGCGGGCGGTAAAAACCAGCGTTAGGAGCCTCTAACGCTGGTTTTGACGGCTACCGCCAAACTCTAAATCTAGGCCATAGTTATTCCAGAAGTTTTTCCTGTCCCTGATGCTATTTCTGAAGTAATTTCTAGGGAATTGAATAATCTGGGTACTTAATTTTCTCCTTCTCAAAGGTTTAAAAAAATTGTACCCTGTGCCATCTGGTAGATTAGAGTTTTGGGACAAAATCCCTAAAGTTGATGGGGCTATCTCTACTCTTGCTAAACGTACTACTATTCCTACGGCGGATAGTACTTCCTTTAAGGATCCTTTAGATAGGAAGCTTGAATCCTTTCTAAGGAGAGCTTATTTATGTTCAGGTAATCTTCTTAGACCTGCTATTTCTTTGGCTGATGTTGCTGCTGCTTCCACTTTCTGGTTGGAGGCTTTAGCGCAACAAGTATCAGACCATAATACTCATAGCATTGTTAAACTTCTTCAACATGCTAATAACTTTATTTGTGATGCCATCTTTGATATCATTAGAATTGATGTCAGGTATATGTCTTTAGCTATTTTAGCTAGAAGAGCTTTATGGCTTAAAACTTGGAATGCAGATATGACTTCTAAGTCAACTTTGCTTTCTCTTTCTTTCCAAGGTAATAAATTATTTGGTTCTCAGTTGGATTCTATTATTTCAACTGTTACTGGGGGGAAAGGAACTTTTTTGCCTCAGGACAAAAAATCTAAAGGTAAATACAGGGCTGCTAATCGTTTTTGTTCCTTTCATCAGAATAAGGAACAGAAGCCTGACCCTTCCCCTAAAGGAATGGTTTCCGTTTGGAAACCTTCTCCAGTCTGGAATAAATCCAATCCTTTTAGAAAGTCAAAGCCAGCTCCCAAGTCCACATGAAGGTGCGGCCCTCATTCCAGCACAGCTGGTAGGGGGCAGGTAAGATTTTTCAAAGATATTTGGATCAATTCGATTCACAGTCTTTGGATTCAGAACATTGTTTCACAAGTGTACAGAATAGGTTTCAAGGTAAGGCCGCCTGCGAGAAGATTTTTTCTCTCTCGCATTCCAATAAACCCAGTGAAGGCTCAGGCGTTTCTGAAATGTGTTTCAGATCTAGAGTTGGCTGGGGTAATTGTGCCAGTTCCAGTTCTGGAATGGGGTCTTTGGTTTTACTCAAATCTATTCATTGTACAAAAGAAGGAGAATTCCTTCAGACCAGTTCTGGATCTAAAAATATTGAATCGTTATGTAAGGATACCAACATTCAAAATGGTAACTATAAGGACTATTCTGCCTTTTGTTCAGCAAGGGCATTATATGTCCACAATAGATTTACAGGATGCATATCTTCATATTCCAATTCATCCAGATCACTATCAGTTTCTGAGATTCTCTTTTCTAGACAAGCATTACCAGTTTGTGGCCCTTCCGTTTGGCCTAGCAACAGCTCCAAGGATCTTTTCAAAGGTTCTTGGTGCCCTTCTCTCTGTAATCAGAGAACAGGGTATTGCGGTATTTCCTTATTTGGACGATATCTTGGTACTTGCTCAGTCTTCACATTCTGCAGAATCTCATACAAATCAACTTGTGTCGTTTCTTCAAAGACATGGTTGGAGGATCAATTTACCAAAGAGTTTGTTGATTCCTCAGACAAAGGTAACCTTTTTGGGTTTTCAAATAGATTCAGTGTCCATGACCTTGTCTCTAACAGAAAAGAGACGTCTGAAATTGGTTTCAGCCTGTCGAAACCTTCAGTCTCAATCATTCCCTTCGGTAGCTTTGTGCATGGAAATTCTAGGTCTCATGACTGCTGCATCGGACGCGATCCCCTTTGCTCGTTTTCACATGCAACCTCTTCAGCTTTGTATGCTGAACCAGTGGTGCAGGGATTATACAAAGATATCACAATTAATATCCTTAAATCCCAATGTACGACACTCTCTGACGTGGTGGATAGATCACCATTGTTTAGTCCAAGGGGCTTCTTTTGTTCGTCCAACCTGGACTGTGATCTCAACAGATGCGAGTCTGTCAGGTTGGGGAGCTGTATGGGGATCTATGACAGCGCAGGGGGTTTGGGAATCTCAGGAGGCGAGATTACCAATCAACATTTTGGAACTCCGTGCGATTTTCAGAGCTCTTCAGTTCTGGCCTCTTCTGAAGAGAGAATCTTCCTGATATTCATTGTTTTGTACAGGCTTTGGTTCGTATTAAACCTGTCATTAAGTCAATCTCTCCTCCTTGGAGTCTTAATTTGGTTCTGAGGGCTTTACAAGCTCTTCCGTTTGAACCTATTCTCTGGATATTGAATTACTTTCTTGGAAAGTTCTGTTCCTTTTGACCATCTCTTCTGCTAGAAGAGTTTCTGAGTTATCTGCTCTTTCTTGTGAATCTCCTTTTCTGATTTTTCATCAGGATAAGGCGGTGTTGCGGACTTCATTTAAATTTTTACCTAAGGTTGTGAATTCTAACAACATTAGTAGAGAGATTGTTGTTCCTTCATTGTGTCCTAATCCTAAAAATTCTCTGGAGAGATCTTTACATTCTCTGGATGTAGTAAGAGCTTTAAAATATTATGTTGAAGCCACTAAAGATTTTAGAAAGACTTCTAGTCTATTTGTTATCTTTTCTGGTTCCAGGAAAGGTCAGAAGGCCTCCGCCATTTCTTTGGCGTCTTGGTTGAAGTCTTTGATTCATCATGCTTATGTAGAGTCTGGTAAATCTCAGCCTCAAAGGATTACAGCTCATTCTACTAGGTCAGTTTCTACTTCCTGGGCGTTTAGGAATGAAGCTTCTGTTGATCAGATTTGCAAAGCAGCAACTTGGTCTTCTTTGCATACTTTTACTAAATTCTACCATTTTGATGTTTTCTCTTCTTCTGAAGCAGTTTTTGGTAGAAAAGTACTTCAGGCAGCTGTTTCAGTTTGATTCTTCTGCTTATAATTTCTGTTTTTTTCATTATTAAGATTAAAACTTTTGTTTTGGGTTGTGGATTATTTTTTCAGCGGAATTGGCTGTCTTTATTTTTATCCCTCCCTCTCTAGTGACTCTTGTGTGGAAGTTCCACATATTGGGTATTTATTATCCCATACGTCACTAGCTCATGGACTCTTGCTAATTACATGAAAGAAAACATAATTTATGTAAGAACTTACCTGATAAATTCATTTCTTTCATATTAGCAAGAGCCCATGAGGCCCACCCTTTTTTTGTGGTGGTTATGATTTTTTTGTATAAAGCACAATTATTCCAATTCCTTATTTTGATGCTTTCGCTCCTTTCTTATCACCCCACTTCTTGGCTATTCGTTAAACTGAATTGTGGGTGTGGTGAGGGGTGTATTTATAGGTATTTTGAGGTTTGGGAAACTTTGCCCCTCCTGGTAGGAATGTATATCCCATACGTCACTAGCTCATGGACTCTTGCTAATATGAAATAAATGAATTTATCAGGTAAGTTCTTACATAAATTATGTTTTTTTTGGGTTTTTCTAACTCCTCAATACTCCTGGTAACTATTTCTTTTGGATGTCCTCTTTGGATAAATTTATTGCCCATAGACCTTAATCTTTCTGGCAATATCTCCTGATCCTGGACTATTCTCTTTGTGAGCAGTAACTGTCTCCTGGGTATAGATTTGAACACAGTTTCTGGATGAAAACTTTCATATCTTAGCAAGTTGTTCCTATCCGTTGGTTTAGTATAGAGATCAGTGCTCAACTTTGTACCCTGTTTGTACACAGTAGTGTCCAGAAAATTAACCTGTTGACTGGAGTATGTAAGTGTAAACCTAATGCCCACCATAGAGGCATTGATGTCCTCAATAAACTGTAATAGGGACTCCAATGTGCCTCCCCATATGCCAAAAATATCATCTATATATCTGGCTGACTATTATAGACAAATTTGTTCTCAAAACCACTCATGAACAAATTGGCATATGAGGGGGCTACATTGGAGCTCATAGCTGTCCCCCGCTTTTGCATATAATATGTATCCTGAAAAAGGAAGTAATTACAATACAATATCAATCTCAACATGTCATCAACAAAGTCAATCTGGGATATATTATATAGTTTACTTTCATTTAAGAAGCTTTTGACAGTAGTTAGACCAGCCTCATGTGGGATTGAGGTATAAAGATTTACTACATCAAGTGAAAAAATTAAACATGTATCCTCTATTTCAACCCCTGCAAGTTTTGTTAGAAAATCATTTGTATCTTTAATAAATGATTTTTGCTGTTTAACTAAGGGGAAGAGGATCTTGTCTAGAAAAATTGAAGTATTAGAAAACATAGAATCAGTGCAAGCCACAATGGGGCGTCCTGGTGGGTGTGTAAGATTTGTATGCACCTTGGGCAATGTATAGAAAATTGGTGTTATTGGAAATTTATTAAACAAAAATTCATAGACCTGTTTAGAAATAATTTTACGTCCCAAGGCTCTATCCAATATTCCTTTAAGCTCACTTTGTATCTCTATTAGGGTATTGTGGTCTAATATTTCATAAACCCCCCCATCTGATAATTGTTGTAAAATTTCTTGAGTATAGTAATCAGTGTCTAATATCACTATAGCTCCGCCCTTATCGGCATTTTTTATTGTGATGTTTTTATTACTTTTCAAAGTGGATATAGCCTCCCATTCCCCTTTAGTTAAATTATGTTGTTTAGTATATGGCTGTAACTTTGCTTTTTTTACTAGAAGGTAATAGCACAGATAGATGAACTGCCCAAAGTTAACTCCCCAGTGCCTGAAGAGGAGAATCTTGTTATAAACATTTCCAAATACAAGTTAACCGATAACTAACTTAGGCCTAGATTTAGAGTTCGGCGGTAGCCGTCAAAACCAGCGTTAGAGGCTCCTAACGCTGGTTTTGGGCGCCCGCTGGTATTTGGAGTCAGTGATTAAAGGGTCTAACGCTCACTTTTCAGCCGCGACTTTTCCATACCGCAGATCCCCCTACGCCATTTGCGTAGCCTATCTTTTCAATGGGATCTTTCTAACGCTGGTATTTAGAGTCGTTTCTGCAGTGAGCGTTAGAGCTCTAACGACAAGATTCCAGCCGCCTGAAAATAGCAGGAGTTAAGAGCTTTCTGGCTAACGCCGGTTTATAAAGCTCTTAACTACTGTACCCTAAAGTACACTAACACCCATAAACTACCTATGTACCCCTAAACCGAGGTCCCCCCACATCGCCACCACTCGATTAAAATTTTTAACCCCTAATCTGCCGACCGCCACCTACGTTATACTTATGTACCCCTAATCTGCTGCCCCTAACACCGCCGACCCCTATATTATATTTCTTAACCCCTAACTTGCCCCCCACAACGTCGCCGCAAGCTACTTAAAATAATTAACCCCTAATCTTCCGACCGCAAATCGCCGCCACCTACGTTATCCCTATGTACCCCTAATCTGCTACCCCTAACACCGCCGACCCCTATATTATATTTATTAACCCCTAATCTGCCCCCCTCAACGTCGCCGACACCTGCCTACACTTATTAACCCCTAATCTGCCGAGCGGACATGAGCGCTACTATAATAAAGTTATTAAACCCTAATCCGCCTCACTAACCCTATCATAAATAGTATTAACCCCTAATCTGCCCTCCCTAACATCGCCGACACCTAACTTCAATTATTAACCCCTAATCTGCCGACCGGAGCTCACCGCTATTCTAATAAATGTATTAACCCCTAAAGCTAAGTCTAACCCTAACACTAACACCCCCCTAAATTAAATATAATTTACATCTAACGAAATAAATTAACTCTTATTAAATAAATGATTCCTATTTAAAGCTAAATACTTACCTGTAAAATAAATCCTAATATAGCTACAATATAAATTATAATTATATTATAGCTATTTTAGGATTAATATTTATTTTACAGGTAACTTTGTAATTATTTTAACCAGGTACAATAGCTATTAAATAGTTAAGAACTATTTAATAGTTACCTAGTTAAAATAATAACAAAATTACCTGTAAAATAAGTCCTAACCTAAGATATAATTAAACCTAACACTACCCTATCAATAAAATAATTAAATAAACTACCTACAATTACCTACAATTAACCTAACACTACACTATCAATAAATTAATTAAACACAATTCCTACAAATAAATACAATTAAATAAACTAGCTAAAGTACAAAAAATAAAAAAGATCTAAGTTACAGAAAATAAAAAAATATTTACAAACATAATAAAAATATTACAACAATTTTAAACTAATTACACCTACTCTAAGCCCCCTAATAAAATAACAAAGCCCCCCAAAATAAAAAATTCCCTACCCTATTCTAAATTAAAAAAGTTACAAGCTCTTTTACCTTACCAGCCCTGAACAGGGCCCTTTGCGGGGCATGCCCCAAGAATTTCAGCTCTTTTGCCTGTAAAAAAAAACATACAATACCCCCCCCCCCAACATTACAACCCACCACCCACATACCCCTAATCTAACCCAAACCCCCCTTAAATAAACCTAACACTAAGCCCCTGAAGATCTTCCTACCTTGTCTTCACCATCCAGGTTCACCGATCCGTCCTGAAGAGCTCCTCCGATGTCCTGATCCAAGCCCAAGCGGGGGCTGAAGAGGTCCATGATCCGGTCAAAGTCTTCATCCAAGCGGGGCAGAAGAGGATCTTCCATCCGATTGAAGTCATCATCCAGGCGGCATCTTCGATCTACTTCCATCCGGAGCGAAGCGGCAGGATCCTGAAGACATCCAGCGCGGAACATCCATCCGGACCGACGACTGAACGACGAATGACTGTTCCTTTAAGGGACGTCATCCAAGATGGCGTCCCTCGAATTCCGATTGGCTGATAGGATTCTATCAGCCAATCGGAATTAAGGTAGGAATTTTCTGATTGGCTGATGGAATCAGCCAATCAGAATCAAGTTCAATCCGATTGGCCGATCCAATCAGCCAATCAGATTGAGCTCGCATTCTATTGGCTGATCGGAACAGCCAATAGAATGCGAGCTCAATCTGATTGGCTGATTGGATCAGCCAATCGGATTGAACTTGATTCTGATTGGCTGATTCCATCAGCCAATCAGAAAATTCCTACCTTAATTCCGATTGGCTGATAGAATCCTATCAGCCAATCGGAATTCGAGGGACGCCATCTTGGATGACGTCCCTTAAAGGAACAGTCATTAGTCGGGAGACATCGGAAGAAGAGGATGGATCCGCGTCGCCTGCTTCAAGATGGACCCGCTCCGCACCGGATGGAAGAAGATCGAAGATGCCGCTTGGAGAAGATGTTTGCCGGTCCGGATGTCCTCTTCTTGCCGGATAGGAGGAAGACTTTGGAGCACCGGATTATGGATCGCCAACCCCCGCTTGGGTTGGATGAAGATCTTGGAGCCAGGACGGATCGGTGATACCTGGATGGTGAAGACAAGGTAGGAAGATCTTCAGGGGCTTAGTGTTAGGTTTATTTAAGGGGGGTTTGGGTTAGATTAGGGGTATGTGGGTGGTGGGTTGTAATGTTGGGGGGGGGGTATTGTATGTTTTTTTTTACAGGCAAAAGAGCTGAAATTCTTGGGGCATGCCCCGCAAAGGGCCCTGTTCAGGGCTGGTAAGGTAAAAGAGCTTGTAACTTTTTTAATTTAGAATAGGGTAGGGAATTTTTTATTTTGGGGGGCTTTGTTATTTTATTAGGGGGCTTAGAGTAGGTGTAATTAGTTTAAAATTGTTGTAATATTTTTCTTATGTTTGTAAATATTTTTTTATTTTCTGTAACTTAGTTCTTTTTTATTTTTTGTACTTTAGCTAGTTTATTTAATTGTATTTATTTGTAGCAATTGTGTTTAATTAATTTATTGATAGTGTAGTGTTAGGTTAATTGTAGGTAGTTTATTTAATTATTTTATTGATAGGGTAGTGTTAGGTTTAATTATATCTTAGGTTAGGATTTATTTTACAGGTAAATTTGTTATTATTTTAACTAGGTAACTATTAAATAGTTCTTAACTATTTAATAGCTATTGTACCTGGTTAAAATAATTACAAAGTTGCCTGTAAAATAAATATTAATCCTAAAATAGCTATAATATAATTATAATTTATATTGTAGCTATATTAGGATTTATTTTACAGGTAAGTATTTAGCTTTAAATAGGAAAAAGTTATTTAATAAGAGTTAATTTATTTCGTTAGATAAAAATTATATTTAACTTAGGGGGGTGTTAGTGTTAGGGTTAGACTTAGCTTTAGGGGTTAATACATTTATTAGAATAGCGGTGAGCTCCGATCGGAAGTTTAGGGGTTAATAATTGAAGTTAGGTGTCGGCGATGTTAGGGAGGGCAGATTAGGGGTTAATACTATTTATGATAGGGTTAGTGAGGCGGATTAGGGGTTAATAACTTTATTATAGTAGCGCTCAGGTCCGCTCGGCAGATTAGGGGTTAATAAGTGTAGGTAGGTGTCGGCGACGTTGTGGGGGGCAGATTAGGGGTTAATAAATATAACATAGGGGTCGGCGATGTTAGGGCAGCAGATTAGGGGTACATAGGGATAACGTAGGTGGCGGCGTTTTACGGAGCGGCAGATTAGGGGTTTAAAAAAATATGCAGGTGTCAGCGATAGCGGGGGCGGCAGATTAGGGGTTAATAAGTGTAAGGTTAGGGGTGTTTAGACTTGGGGTACATGTTAGAGTGTTAGGTGCAGACGTAGGAAGTGTTTCCCCATAGGAAACAATGGGGCTGCGTTAGGAGCTGAACGCTGCTTTTTTGCAGGTGTTAGGTTTTTTTTCAGCTCAAACAGTCCCATTGTTTCCTATGGGAGAATCGTGCACGAGCACGTTTTTGATGCCGGCCGCGTCCGTAAGCAGCTCTGGTATCGAGAGTTGCATTTGCGGTAAAAATGCTCTACGCTCCTTTTTTGGAGCCTAACGCAGCATTTGTTTGAACTCTCGATACCAGAGTTAAATTTATGGTGCGGCCAGAAAAAAACCAGCGGAGCGTTAACAGCCCTTTTACCGCCGAACTCTAAATCTAGGCCTTAGTCTTCTGATGAAAGGACTGTCGGTCTGTCCTGTGAAAGATTATGATGATTTTGAGATTGATAAAGATCTCTATAAATTTTTCAGGACATTAAGGCTAAAAGCGCTATATGGTGGCAGTAATACGGCTAATTTGGGTGATCAAAATATAATAAATGAAGAGGTTATGCAAAGTGATTGTTTTGATTTAAAAACACTAAATCTATACAAATGTCATCATTTATACCCCCTACAAGTAATTCTGGTATTGAAACCTTTGTTAAGTTTGTCCAACAGGATGTTGCTAATTTACTAAAAAAAAGCTAATTTACAGCCATATACTAAACAACATAATTTAACTAAAGGGGAATGGGAGGCTATATCCACTTTGAAAAGTAATAAAAACATCACAATAAAAAATGCCGATAAGGGCGGAGCTATAGTGATATTATTCAAGTCTACAAAAGAATATATGCTGTGAGTATCCAGCGTGCCGTTGAACTAAGAGCAGGATACTAGTTCCAATACCTGACAGAATAAAACCCCTGGAGTGTTTGAAAATTGAGACTGTCCAATAGGACCGGAGCAGCTGAGAGACCAGTGACGTGTGGTATAACGGCTGAAAAGGTATACACGGATGCCAAACAGAATACACACATAGCTGCGGTTCCTGAACTATAACGTCCTCAAGTCAGGTATTTGGTTATAACTTACACGTTAGGACTTTCATTGTCTACATCACTGTAATTTGGATATACAGACTTACAAGTCACGATTATTTGGATTTGAACAGACTGTATTTTTAAGGTGCTAATACGTTTTGCAAAACACTTTTTCTACCAGTTCCTATTTTATTTTTATTTTTTTAGTGGTGGCAATCCCATATTATATTATTACATTTTTGCATTTAATCGGAGACGTCCGGTTTTTTAACACATTGTTGCATATATTTAGTAACAATTATACAACTTTAGATTTGTAACATTTATTACACCTGCTTATATGTTTTGAATCAAGCCTATCTATATATAAACATTGATTTTACTAGCCTGTGTTGTATATATGATTTTTTCCTCTTTCCTTGTTCCTTAGAACCTTTAGCTTTTTAGCGCTCCTAAGCATTTTTAACACTTCACTTTCCCCTGGGTGGTCTCAGCATGCAGACCCCCTTGCTGCTAACACATTCACTGGGGTGCCAGTACAAGCAGAACAGCAGCCTCTTTAAACTGGCTGCTCTGACTTCCATCATTCCACAAAACAGGCGGTGGACACTGCAAGGGCCAGTCATTGACACCAGTGTCCATGTACGGACACCTTGCCTATCCCTGATCACAATATGCTTTTTGCTGGGTCACATCCATACTTCCCTCAAGTTGACTGCATTTTTTATGACTATTCCAATGTCAATGCATACTTTGGGTGTGTAGCTTCTTATAGAGTTAGCTTGGTGCATATATCTGATCAAGGGTCATATTTGCACTGGAGAACTATAACAAATCTGATTGAATGTATTGACTAAGTCAGGTTATGAAATGATGGGTCATGAAATCATGTGATGTTATGCTATGGGGCTTGTGTAAAATGTTTGATGGTTTCTGAGTTACAATATGAAAATATTGCTATGTACAACCAAAAAGGTCTTCAATGTATTAAACACATACGGCTAGATTACGAGTTGTGCGTTATGAGTGAAAAAGCCTCATAACGCTTCTTTTTCCCTACCGCTGCTATTAAAAGTTTCCGTAGTGCCACAAATATCACCATCTACGCTCAAATCCCTACCGTTCACAGAGACCCAGTAGTTAATGATATACCGATAAAAAACATCAACAAATCACTTCAAAAACATTACACTAAGTACACTTACACTCATACAAACACTCAACAATATTTATTTTTTCTTAAAATTTTTCATGTCAAAATAGAACGAATCAAAGTTAAGAGATCTCGGATGTTTGAAAAATAATGCACACAAACCCATTTTACATTGACTTACATTGACATACAGAACATACACTCATCTAGCTACATCTAACTACAAATATTTTCATTACCTACACAAAACATGTTTTTATTATGAAATTAACACGATTTAGCTACTTTTTCCACAGAAGAACATGACGTCACTCACTTTACGCTCAACACAAGTGTTAGATTTTATTTCTCTGGACATTTCTCTTCTCCATTGACTTCTATGGGGAATACGTGATTGTGCACGCGAACGGCAGATTTACCTAACGCACGCAAAATTCGTACGGCTAGATTTAGAGTTTTGTCGGTAACGACCCTCGTAGCTAACGCATGCTTTTTTTTCCCCGCACCTTTTAAATACCGCTGGTATTTGGAGTTCACAGAATGGCAGGGTTTTCAGTGCGTTAGGCTCCAAAAAGGGAGCGTAGAGCATCATTTAACGCCACTGCAACTCTAGATACCAGCGGTGCTTACGGACGCGGCCAGCTTCAAAAACGTGCTCGTGCACGATTCCCCCATAGAAAACAATGGAGCAGTTTGAGCTGAAAAAAAACCTAACACCTGCAAAAAAGCAGCGTTAAGCTCCTAACGCAGCCCATTGTTTTCTATGGGGAAACACTTCCTACGTCTGCACCTAACACCCTAACATGTACCCCGAGTCTAAACACCCCTAACCTTACACTTATTAACCCCTAATCTGCCGCCCCCGCTATCGCTGACACCTGCATATTTTTTTTAACCCCTAATCTGCTGCTCCGTAAACCGCCGCTACCTACATTATCCCTGTGTACCCCTAATCTGCTGCCCCTAACACCACCGACCCCTACTTTATATATATTAACCCCTAATCTGCCGCCCCCAACGTTGCCTCCACCTAACTACACTTATTAACCCCTAATCTGCCGACCGGACCTGAGTGCTACTATAATAAATGTATTAACCCCTAATCCGCCTCACTCCCGCCTCAATAACCCTATAATAAATAGTATTAACCCCTAATCTGCCCTCCCTAACATCACCGACACCTAACTTCAAGTATTAACCCCTAATCTGCTGACCGGAGCTCACTGCTACTATAATACATTTTTTAACCCCTAAAGGTAAGTCTAACCCTAACACTAACACCCCCCTAAGTTAAATATAATTTAAATCTAACAAAATAAATTAACTCTTATTAAATAAATTATTCCTATTTAAAGCTAAATACTTACCTGTAAAATAAACCCTAATATAGCTACAATATAAATTATAATTATATTGTAGCTATTTTAGGATTAATATTTATTTTACAGGCAACTTTGTAATTATTTTAACCAGGTACAATAGCTATTAAATCATTAATAACTATTTAATAGCTACCTAGTTAAAATAATTACAAAATTACCTGTAAAATAAATCCTAACCTAAGTTACAATTAAACCTAACACTACACTATCAATAAATTAATTAAATAAAATACCTACAATTATCTACAATTAAACCTAACACTACACGATCAATAAAATAATTAAATAAAATACCTACAATTAAATACATTTAAATAAACTAACTAAAGTACAAAAAATAAAAAAGAACTAAGTTACAAAAAATAAAAAAATATTTACAAACATAAGAAAAATTTTACAACAATTTTAAACTAATTACACCTACTCTAAGCCCCCTAATAAAATAACAAAGACCCCCAAAATAAAAAAAATCCCTACCCTATTCTAAAATAAAAAAGTACAAAGCTCTTTTACCTTACCAGCCCTGAAAAGGGCCCTTTGCGGGGCATGCCCCAAAGAATTCAGCTCTTTTGCCTGTAAAAAAAAAACATACAATACCCCCCCCAACATTACAACCCACCACCCACATACCCCTAATCTAACCCAAACCCCCCTTAAATAAACTTAACACTAAGCCCCTGAAGATCTTCCTACCTTGTCTTCACCATGCCAGGTATCACCGATCCGTCCTCCGAAGTCTTCATCCAAGCCCAAGCTGGGGCTAGACATCCATCATCCGGCTGAAGTCTTCTATCATGCGACGGCTGAAGAAGTCCAGAAGAGGCTCCAAAGTCGTCATCCTATCCGGGCAGAAGAGTAGATCCGGACCGGCAACCATCTTCTTCCAAGCGGCATCTTCTATCTTCATCCAATGAGGAACGGCTCCATCTTCTTGAAGACCTCCGACGCGGAACATCCTGCTGGCCCGACGGACTACCGACGAATGAAGGCTCCTTTAAGGGACGTCATCCAAGATGGCGTCCCTCGAATTCCTATTGGCTGATAGGATTCTATCAGCCAATCGGAATTAAGGTAGGAAAATTCTGATTGGCTGATGGGAACAGCCAATAGATCGGAACAGCCAATAGAATGCGAGCTCAATCTGATTGGCTGATTGAATCAGCCAATCGGATTGAACTTGATTCTGATTGGCTGATTCAATCAGCCAATCAGATTGAGCTCGCATTCTATTGGCTGTTCCGATCAGCCAATAGAATGCGAGCTCAATCTGATTGGCTGATCGGATCAGCCAATCGGATTGAACTTGATTCTGATTGGCTGATTCCATCAGAATTTTCCTACCTTAATTCCGATCGGCTGATAGAATTCTATCAGCCAATCGGAATTCGAGGGACACCATCTTGGATGACGTCCCTTAAAGGAGCCTTCATTCGTCGGTAGTCTGTCGGGCCAGCAGGATGTTCCGTGTCGGAGGTCTTCAAGAAGATGGAGCCGTTCCTCATCAGATGAAGATAGAAGATGCCGCTTGGAAGAAGATGGTTGCCAGTCCGGATCTACTCTTCTGCCCGGATAGGATGAGGACTTTGGAGCCTCTTCTGGACTTCAGCCGGATGATGGATGTCTAGCCCCAGCTTGGGCTTGGATGAAGACTTCGGAGGACGGATCGGTGATAACTGGCATGGTGAAGACAAGGTAGGAAGATCTTCAGGGGCTTAGTGTTAGGTTTATTTAAGGGGGGTTTGGGTTAGATTAGGGGTATGTGGGTGGTGGGTTGTAATGTTGGGGGGGTATTGTATGGTTTTTTTTTACAGGCAAAAGAGCTGAATTCTTTGGGGCATGCCCCGCAAAGGGCCCTTTTCAGGGCTGGTAAGGTAAAAGAGCTTTGTACTTTTTTATTTTAGAATAGGGTAGGGCATTTTTTTATTTTGGGGGTCTTTGTTATTTTATTAGGGGGCTTAGAGTAGGTGTAATTAGTTTAAAATTGTTGTAATATTTTTCTTATGTTTGAAAATATTTTTTTATTTTTTGTAACTTAGTTCTTTTTTATTTTTTGTACTTTAGTTAGTTTATTTAAATGTATTTAATTGTAGGTATTTAATTTAATTATTTTATTGATAGTGTAGTGTTAGGTTTAATTGTAGATAATTGTAGGTATTTTATTTAATTAATTTATTGATAGTGTAGTGTTAGGTTTAATTGTAACTTAGGTTAGGATTTATTTTACAGGTAATTTTGTAATTATTTTAACTAGGTAGATATTAAATAGTTATTAACTATTTAATAGCTATTGTACCTGGTTAAAATAAATACAAAGTTGCCTGTAAAATAAATATTAATCCTAAAATAGCTATAATATAATTATAATTTATATTGTAGCTATATTAGGGTTTATTTTACAGGTAAGTATTTAGATTTAAATAGGAATAATTTATTTAATAAGAGTTAATTTATTTCGTTAGATTTAAATTATATTTAACTTAGGGGGTGTTAGTGTTAGGGTTAGACTTAGCTTTAGGGGTTAAAAAATTTATTAGAGTAGCGGTGAGCTCCGATCGGCAGATTAGGGGTTAATACTTGAAGTTAGGTGTCGGTGATGTTAGGGAGGGCAGATTAGGGGTTAATACTATTTATTATAGGGTTATTGAGGCGGGAGTGGGCGGATTAGGGTTTAATACATTTATTATAGTAGCGCTCAGGTCCGCTCGGCAGATTAGGGGTTAATAAGTGTAGGCAGGTGGAGGCGACGTTGAGGGGGGCAGATTAGGGGTTAATAAATATAATATAGGGGTCGGCGGTGTTAGGGGAAGCAGATTAGGGGTACATAAGGATAATGTAGGTGGCGGCGCTTTGCGGTCGGCAGATTAGGGGTTAATTATTGTAGGTAGGTGGCGGTGACGTTGTGGGGGGCAGGTTAGGGGTTAATAAATATAATATAGGGGTCGGCGGTGTTAGGGGCAGCAGATTAGGGGTACATAAGTATAACGTAGGTGGCTGTCGGCAGATTAGGGGTTAAAAAAATGTAATTGAGTGGCGGCGATGTGGGGGGACCTCGGTTTAGGGGTACATAGGTAGTTTATGGCTGTTAGTGTACTTTAGAGCACAGTAGTTAAGAGTTTTATAAACCGGCGTTAGCCCAGAAAGCTCTTAACTACTGACTTTTTTCTGCGGCTGGAGTTTTGTCGTTAGAGTTCTAAAAATCACTTCAGCCACGACTCTAAATACCGGCGTTAGAAAGATCCCATTGAAAAGATAGGATACGCAATTGACGTAAGGGGATCTGCGGTATGGAAAAGTCGCGGCTGGAAAGTGAGCGTTAGACCCTTTAATGACTGACTCTAAATACCAGCGGTAGCCCAAAACCAGCGTTAGGAGCCTCTAACGCTGGTTTTCACGGCTACCACCCAACTCTAAATCTAGGCCGTAGACTTTAAAACTCTTAAAATACCAGCGTTAGAATTGTGGAGCTAATTAATTCATTCTTGCGTTAGTCCCGCTATGACAAATAGATCAAGAAATTACTATTTCCCTATGGAGTTATGGCTTTTACTTGTGTGAACATCACTACAACATCACATTCTTAAAGGAAATTACATCACATCAACTAGAAATCACCATCAATTCGATCATCACCAATATGAAATCGGTTTTAAAATTTAAATCATATTTAAACGGACAGAAAATTATTTTTTACATTTCATTATTCACAAACAGTAGCCAATTGTAAACTCGTCTCATTTACGTCTATTATAGCATTTTATTTATTCAACTCATATGCTTGGATGAACAGCATATCTACATAGGCTCACCAGATGATGATTGATGGATGCACATACACGACTTTTGGCATTGACTCATAGATGTGCATTGATATTCAGGCAAAAAATAACATATAAACAATGAACACATTTACATCATACAACTACATTGGAAGGTTGCTTAACATTGGATTCTCTCTCGGAATCACGAAAGATCAATTATGGATTTACTGTCCCTTTAACATCACGATTCACTCATAATATACCATTAGGAATTACGTACAAGAATAACAAATCATTAGAAAATATTAGAGCTGTCACTTTTTTGGAAAGAACAACAATGCTATACTGCTTTATATAAATCAGCATATGTGGGAGAGAATCACAATACATACATAGATGTACATAACACACATCACACAACAACAAAACACACATTTATCTTTTTAATCAGCACACAATAAGAATGTTGTAAAATACAACAACAGAATGAAGATTTGAAAACTAGACAGGCAGGTTGCTAATATGATGATATCATTCTAAGCTTCAACCATACAGATTACAGCATTAGGACTGTACCTCCCCTTTCTCACTCAATACTACAATACTACATATACATAAACAAGAGGGTTGGAAGATCTTCATTATTATTGCGATTAAAATGGGACAAGTAAAATATTGACATCTCGCAAATCACTTATTATATAGAATAATAAAGATGTCAGACGGAAGATCTTCATTATTATTGCGATTACAATGGGACAAGTAAAATATTGACATCTCGCAAATCACTTATATATAGAATAATAAAGATGTCAGACGGAAGATCTTCATTATTATTGCGATTACAATGGGACAAGTAAAATATTGACATCTCGCAAATCACTTATATATAGAATATTATAGATGTCAGACGGAAGATCTTCATTATTATTGCGGTTTCAATGGGACACGTAAAATATTGACATCTCGACAATCACTTATATATAGAATATTATAAATGTCAACCGTTACTTTATCGTTTTGAAACAATATTGCAGCAACATTGATCGATCAGATTCTATGCCATGTCTATGCACACATTATACACAAGTATGCACTTTCATTCATGTTAGCGTGGACTTGTGCTTTTTACTATAAGATCACGTTTAATAAGTATTTATTACGCATATCAACAAACATTACGAAGATGCACTGTATATGTTAGATTTTACACTTTTACTTTACGATTCATGGGGGGAGGTTAAATTTCATCAAATACAAAAAAAACCCGCCCACTTTGAAAGCATTCACGCCGCTCACATACAATCAAGTGTATACAATCAGCAATCATTACAAACACGCTACCATTGGACATATTGCACTATAAATCCCCAAAAAAACATGGCCAAAGTGTCCCTTGTGATCGACATTGTATCACATCGCTTCTGTGTGTTTGCATACCTTGTTACTCCTTGTGTGTTTGCTCTGCTGTTTGACTTTGTGCTGTTTGGCTTGGCAAATATGGATAATCCGCGTTAGTTGGTGCTGGTGCTGGTGCATGAATTGTGTACAACAGAATCAGGCGTGATCAGCGTCTCCAAGAGAGACGTAGGGCTCGTCTGGTTAGAGGTCCTCGTGTTGAAAGGGTGAGGCCCATCTTAGATAACATGAGCGACTTCGAGGTTTATGACAAGTATAGGCTCAATCGCAAACAGCTCATTAGCCTTTACGATGTACTTAAACCTCATCTGGAGCCACGTATACTTTTGCGGACTGCAATCCCTGGCATGACCAAGATGCTAAGCTGCATACACGTCCTGGTCTCCGGAAGTTTTCAATCCGGAGAGGGGTACATGCATGTGATGTCTCAGGGTACCTTCTTTGTGGTTTTTGACTACTTTCTGGACGCCATGGTACGAGTCAGTAAGCTTTACATAGGATTCCCTCAAAATGATGGCGATTGAAGGCGCCTGAAGAGGGAATTTTTTGCAATAGCTCGAATGCCCAATGTCTTGGGAGCAATAGATTGCACCCACATTGCGCTGCATGCTCCAGCAGATGACCAGCCCTTCTGAGATCGCAAACATTTCCATAGTCTCAAAGTGCAGTTTGTTTGCGACGCACGGATGTGGATTATGTAGGTGTGCGCGAATTTCGGCTGGGTTTTTCATGATGCCCGTATCCTCAGGCAGTCATCCCTGTGGCGGCAGTTTGAAGGCAGACAGTTTCCCCATGGGTGGCTCGTTGGGGAGTACTTGTGCATAACATGGTTAATTAGTTAGACAATTGCCACTGTAATGCTCAAAAACAGTTGTGTTTGTGTAATGTGCAAAATGTGCAGCTATATGATGCGCTTTAACCATTTAATTGTCTCTTTCAGCAAATGTCTAGTTTTAGCTCCAAACAGATATGTAGCATGTCCTAGCTTAAATGTGCAGCTATATGATGCAATTTAACCATTTATTTCTCTTTTAGCAAATGTCTCGTTTATGCGAAAAACGCATATGTAGCATGTCCTAGCTTAAATGTGCAGCTATAGGATGCAATTTAACCATTTAATTGTCTCTTTCAGCAAATGTCTAGTTTTAGTTCCAAACCGATATGTAGCATGTCCTAGCTTAAATGTGCAGCTATAGGATGTGCTTTAACCATTTCATTGTCTCTTTCAGCAAATGTCTAGTTTTAGTTCCAAACCGATATGTAGCATGTCCTAGCTTAAATGTGCAGCTATAGGATGTGCTTTAACCATTTCATTGTCTCTTTCAGCAAATGTCTAGTTTTAGCTCCAAACAGATATGTAGCATGTCCTAGCTTAAATGTGCAGCTCTAGGATGCTCTTTAACCATTTAATTGTCTCTTTCAGCAAATGTCTAGTTTTAGCTCCAAACAGATATGTAGCATGTCCTAGCTTAAAGGGGACACTAAACCCAAATGTTTTCTTTTGTGATTCAGATAGAGCATGAAATTTTAAGCAACGTTCTAATTAACTCATATTAACAAATGTTTTTTATTCTCTCGGTATCTTTATTTGAAATGCACGAATGTAAGTTTAGATGCCGGCCCATTTTTGGTGAACAACCTAGGTTGTCCTTGCTGATTGGTGGATAAATTCATCCACCAATCAAAAACTGCTGTCCAGAGTTCTGATCCAAGAAAAAAGCTTAGATGCCTTCTTTTTCATATAAAGATAGCAAGAGAACGAAGAAAATTTGATAATAGGAGTAAATTAGAAAGTTGCTTAAAATTGCATGCTCTATCTGAATCATGAAATAATTTTTTTGGGTTCAGTGTCCCTTTAAATGTGCAGCTCTAGGATGCAATTTAACCATTTCTTTCTCTTTTAGCAAATGTCTTGTTTATGCGAAATACGCATATGTAGCATGTCCTAGCTTAAATGTGCAGCTCTAGGATGCGCTTTAACCATTTAATTGTCTCTTTTAGCAAATGTCTATTTTTAGCTCCAATACTAAAAGTTATATAGGAGCATTGCGAATATGTGTCAATTTTAGGGAAATGAGAAGTATAGAATTGTGCAAACATGTTAGGATTGTTCAACAAATGATTAGATAAAAATATAACTTAAAGGGACAGTCAAGTCCAGAAAAAACTTTCATGTTTTAAATAGGGCATGCAATTTTAAACAACTTCCCAATTTACATTTATCACCAATTTTGATTTGTTCTCTTGGTATTCTTAGTTGAAAGCTAAAACTAGGAGGTTCATATGCTAATTTCTTAGACCTTGAAGACTGCCTCTAATCTGAATACATTTTGACCACTAGAGGGCATTAGTTCACATGTTTCATATAGATAACATTGAGCTCATGCACGTAAAGTGACCTAGGACTGAGCACTGATTGGCTAAACTGCATGTCTGTCAAAAGAACTGAAATAAGGGGGCAGTCAGCATAAGCTTAGATACAAGGTAATCACAGAGGTAAAAAGTATATTAATATAACTGTGTTGGTTATGCAAAACTGGGGAATGGGTAATAAAGGGATTATCTTTCTTTTTAAACCATAAAAATTCTGGTGTTGACTGTCCCTTTAATATTTTTTTATAATAGGTAATTTAGACATCAGATGATTCTGGCATTGGCTCCTGTAATTACTTTGCCACCTGATTTTCAAAGACAACATCAGATGGTAATTATACACAATGTATGGACTGGGGGGGGGGATTTTGCACAATGATCCATCATATGGCATACCATTTTAAATGTAGTATTTATTTTACACATTACTAGATTTTTAGATAGTCAGAAAGGGATACTCTAACTTCCAAGTCATACATCTGAGGTTAGGTATGTACAATGTATGACTCAGCTTCACACTTGATTGATAGAACATAACACAAGATGCTACACACGCTTAGTAAGCTATTGATCTAAATAGTTTCAGAAATGTTTGGGGGGGATGCAGAACCAAGTCACACATTTTTATTAATGATTTTATTTACACTGTTTCTTTCATTAGGGAGATGACTTCATCTACAGACTGAAAGTGAAGAATTCCAGACTGAAAGTGAAGAATCCCAGACTGAAAGTGAAGAATACCAATGTGATCATGTATGTGGCATTGTCTTTCAACTGTGCTGACTTTGAAAAACAGACAAAGACACGTTCACATGGTAAGTGGCCACAATTCTCTGGAGCAAGACTGGGGATGCAGGATGCATCCTATGGGAGACACTTATGGATATTTAAAAAAAAAAATAAGATGGTATAACACAATCCTCTATTTTGAAAATGATGAATAGGACACCTAATGAAAATAAACTGATATTTTGAAGAGAATTGTCTTTCAAAGACCATACATACAGGTTAGTTTGCACAAAGCATGCTATTTAACAATCATAGGAGGAATAATGTTCAAAGAATTCAGAACATATACATGTCCTATTTTAGAATATGTTTATTTTATATACATTACCCCTATTTTGTGCTAGAGAGGACTCAGATTCTGACCAATCAGACAAAGGGATACATTTTATAGTTGACATTTAGGTATAGTATTATTTGAAGGGACATGAAATATTATATTAAATTATGTCCCTTATACAATAGATTTTCCTTTTTTTTAATATAAAAATATGATATGCATTATTTTGTCTAATTTTAAATGCTTATATGTGTAATTCAAATATTGATTAGACAATTTAATGTGATCAATTTAAAATTATGGATAGATATAGATCTCCAGTCTGAACCTGTTTTTAAAATTAAGACAGAAGATGAATTTTAAATTATTAGATTTAATGAATATTTTTAGACATGTGTTCATTAAATTACCTAATTGACTAATGTTTTTAATATTTCTTTTCTTTCTTTTTCAGATTTTCTTTTTTGATGAATTCCAATTTTTTTTTTTTTAAATAAATGTATTTACATACTATATCTTTCACATTTTTTGGGGAAATACATATTATTTGATACATATCTCTTTAAGAGTCTGCTTTGAATAATTTAAAAGCTCTATGAAAGGATGGAGATAAGTGGACACACGAAAAATAAAGGCAAGTGTGTCTCTCTCACAACGGAACATTGGGGGTGAGGTGAGTGGGGCTGGGAGACCCGTGTATTACCTGTTTTAAGCCGGGTTATCTTGCACATTGTCATGCATTGAGTTGTTTAATTGAACTTAGGGTCACTGACTTACAGAGGACTACAGGTGCCATTACAGCGTTTTTGTACTTCCACCATAAATCACCTCACAGTCTCAATGCCCAAACTGCCTAAAAGAAACCCCAAACATGAAGGTTTAATAAAGTCCCATATTAAATAAGACAGTTTTTAGCTGTAACAAGTGCCAGCCATCTCCCTGAAAAATGAAAATGAAAATGACCCTTACCTGAAAGTGCTGTCCGCTAGCAGGACAGCTCACCTGGTTTGAGAGGGTGCAGAACCTCACATGGACATGTGAACAGAGAAAAACTGACGGCTAGATTTAGAGTTTTGTCGGTAACGACCCGCGTAGCTAACACTGGCTTTTTACTGGCCGCACCTTTAAAATAACTCTGGTATTGAGAGTCCACAGAATGGCTGCGTTAGGCTCCAAAAAAGGAGCGTAGAGCATATTTAACGCAACTTCAACTCTCGATACCAGAGTTGCTTACGGACGCGGCCAGCCTCAAAAACGTGCTCGTGCACGATTCCCCCATAGGAAACAATGGGGCTGTTTGAGCTGAAAAAAAACCTAACACCTGCAAAAAAGCCGCTTTCAGCTCCTAACGCAGCCCCATTGTTGTCTATGGGGAAACACTTCCTATGTCTGCACCTAACACCCTAACATGTACCCCGAGTCTAAACACCCCTAACCTTACACTTATTAACCCCTATTCTGCCGCCCCCGCTATCGCTGACCCCTGCATATTATTTTTAACCCCTAATCTGCCGCTCCGTAAACCGCCGCTACTTACATTATCCCTATGTACCCCTAATCTGCTGCCCCTAACACCGCCGACCACTATATTATATTTATTAACCCCTAATCTGCCCCCCACAACGTCGCCTCCACCTGCCTACACTTATTAACCCCTAATCTGCCGACCGGACCGCACCGCTATTATAATAAAGTTATTAACCCCTAATCCGCCTCACTCCCGCCTCAATAACCCTAGAATAAATAGTATTAACCCCTAATCTGCCCTCCCTAACATCGCCGACACCTAACTTCAAACATTAACCCCTAATCTGCCGACTGGAGCTCACCGCTATTCTAATAAATGTATTAACCCCTAAAGCTAAGTCTAACCCTAACACTAACACCCCCCTAAATTAAATATAATTTAAATCTAACAAAATTAATTAACTCTTATTAAATAAATTATTCCTATTTAAAGCTAAATACTTACCTGTAAAATAAATCCTAATATAGCTACAATATAAATTATAATTATATTATAGCTATTTTATGATTTATATTTATTTGACAGGTAACTTTGTATTTATTTTAACCAGGTACAATAGCTATTAAATAGTTAAGAACTATTTAATAGCTAAAATAGTTAAAATAATTACAAAATTACCTGTAAAATAAATCCTAACCTAAGTTACAATTAAACCTAACACTACACTATCAATAAATTAATTAAATAAAATACCAACAATTACCTACAATTAAACCTAACACTACACTATCAATAAATTATTTAAATACAATATCTACAAATAAATACAATGAAATAAACTAACTAAAGTACAAAAAATAAAAAAGAACTAAGTTACAAAAAATAAAAAAATATTTACAAACATTAGAAAAATATTACAACAATTTTAAACTAATTACACCTACTCTAAGCCCCCTAATAAAATAACAACGCCCCCCAAAATAAAAAAATGCCCTACCCTATTCTAAATTACAAAAGTTCAAAGCTCTTTTACCTTACCAGCCCTGAACAGGGCCCTTTGCGGGGCATGCCCCAAGAAATTCAGCTCTTTTGCCTGTAAAAAAACACATACAATACCCCCCCCAACATTACAAACCACCACCCACATACCCCTAATCTAACCCAAACCCCCCTTAAATAAACCTAACACTAAGCCCCTGAAGATCTTCCTACCTTATCTTCACCCTGCCAGGTTCACCGATCCATCCTCGGAAGTCTTGATCCAAGCCTCGGAAGTGTTGATCCAAGCCCAAGCGGGGGGCTGAAGAGTGACGTCCATCCTCGGGCTGAAGTCTGGGTCCAAGCGGCGACTGAAGAAATCCATCCTCGGGCTGAAGTCGGAAGTCCATCATCTGGATGAAGTCTTCTATCAAGCCGCATCTTCAATCTTCTTTCTTCTGGAGCGGAGCGGAACCATCTTCTTCCAAGCCGCCGCGGAACATCCTCTTCAACCGACGACTAGACGACGAATGACGGTTCCTTTAAATGACGTCATCCAAGATGGCGTCCCTCGAATTCCGATTGGCTGATAGGATTCTATCAGCCAACCGGAATTAAGGTAGGAATATTCTGATTGGCTGATGGAATCAGCCAATCAGAATCAAGTTCAATCCGATTGGCTGATCCGATCAGCCAATCAGATTGAGCTCGCATTCTATTGGCTGATCGGAACAGCCAATAGAATGCAAGCTCAATCTGATTGGCTGATTGAATCAGCCAATCGGATTGAACTTGATTCTGATTGGCTGATTCCATCAGCCAATCAGAATTTTCCTACCTTAATTCCGATTGGCTGATAGAATCCTATCAGCCAATCGGAATTCGAGGGACGCCATCTTGGATGACGTCCCTTAAAGGAACCGTCATTTGTCGGGAAGTCGTCGTTGGAAGAAGATGGGTCCGCGGTGGAGGTCTTCAAGATGGAGCCGGTCCTCATCGGATGAAGATAGAAGATGCTGCTTGGAAGAAGATGGTTGCCGGTCCGGATCTACTCTTCTTCCCGGATAGGATGAAGACTTTGGAGCCTCTTCTGGACTTCTTCAGCCGTCGGATGATGGATGTCTAGCCCCCGCTTGGGCTTAGATGAAGATATCGGAGCCAGGATGGATCGGTGTGATACCCGGTGAGGTGAAGACAAGGTAGGAAGATCTTCAGGGGCTTAGTGTTAGGTTTATTTAAGGGGGGTTTGGGTTAGCTTAGGGGTATGTGGGTGGTGGGTTGTAATGTTGGGGGGGTATTGTATGTGTTTTTTTACAGGCAAAAGAGCTGAATTTCTTGGGGCATTTTTATTTTGGGGGGCTTTGTTATTTTATTAGGGGGCTTAGAGTTGGTGTAATTAGTTTTAAAATTGTTGTAATATTTTTCTTATGTTTGTAAATATTTTTTTATTTTTTGTAACTTAGTTCTTTTTTATTTTTTGTACTTTAGTTAGTTTATTTCATTGTAGTTATTTGTAGATATTGTATTTAAATAATTTATTGATAGTGTAGTGTTTTTGTAGTTTTAAATAGGAATAGTTTATTTAATAAGAGTTAATTTATTTCGTTAGATTTAAATTATATTTAACTTAGGGGGGTGTTAGTGTTAGGGTTAGACTTAGCTTTAGGGGTTAATACATTTATTAGAATAGCGGCGAGATTCGGTCGGCAGATTAGGGGTTAATAATTGAAGTTAGGTGTCGGCGATGTTAGGGAGGGCAGATTAGGGGTTAATAAATATAATATAGGGGTCGGCGGTGTTAGGGGCAGCAGATTAGGGGTACATAGCTATAATGTAAGTGGCGGCTCTTTGCGGTCGGCTGATTAGGGGTTAATTATTGTAGGTAGGTGGAGGCGACGTTGAGGGGGCAGATTAGGGGTTAATAAATATAATATAGGGGTCGGCGGTGTTAGGGGCAGCAGATTAGGGGTACATAGCTATAATGTAGCTGGCGGCGGCGTGCGGACGGCAGATTAGGGGTTAATTATTGTAGGTAGCTGGTGGCGACGTTGTGGGAGGCAGGTTAGGGGTTAATAAATATAATATAGGGGTCGGCGGTGTTAGGGGCAGCAGATTAGGGGTACATAAGTATAACGTAGGTGGCAGTCGGCAGATTAGGGGTTAAAAAAATTTAATCGAGGGGCGACGATGTGGGGGGACCTCGGTTTAGGGGTACATAGGTAGTTTATGGGTGTTAGTGTACTTTAGAGCACAGTAGTTAAGAGCTTTATAAACCGGCGTTAGCCCAGAAAGCTCTTAACTACTGACTTTTTTCTGCGGCTGGAGTTTTGTCGTTAGAATTCTAACGCTCACTTCAGACACGACTCTAAATACCGGAGTTAGAAAGATCCCATTGAAAAGATAGGATACGCAAATTACGTAAGGGGATCTGCGGTATGGAAAAGTCGCGGCTAAAAAGTGAGCGTTAGACCCTTTTTTGACTGACTCCAAATACCGGCGGTAGCCTAAAACCAGCGTTAGGAGCCTCTAACGCTGGTTTTCACGGCTACCGCCAAACTCCAAATCTAGGCCTGAGTAAACCTACTCAGGTTTTCTTGAGAAAATGCAGTGAGGATTGTACCTCACAAGTTCTCAAGTGCTCAAAAGCCACCATTGCCCTACTGAAGTGACTGATGTGGACTAAGCTAGACCCCAGAAAGGAACAGAGTAAGCTTACTCTGCTAAAAAAATCATAAAATCTTGATGGAAGAAAACTTCTCATCAGACACCTAAACTTCACCTCCTCCTTGCACTACAGGTAAAGAAAATGACTGGGGGATTGTGGGTAGGGGAGTGATATTTAACAGCTTTGCTGTGGTGCTCTTTGCCTCCTCCTGCTGGCCAGGAGTGATATTACCAACAGTAATTGATGATGATCCGTGGACTCACCGTGTCATTAGAAAGAAATGTATATTTATTTAACAAAGTTTTAAATGTTATCCATTTAGCCTCTGTATTTTTATTAGAGAATACTTTGTCCCAGTTTATGTTATTTAATGATTTCCTTAAATTGAATTTTGCTTTCTTAAAATTAAAAGCCTTAGTTAAAACATTAAGACACTGCTTATGAAAAGAGATTATGAAAATCTCCCATAATTACAGCACTATTATTAGCAGCCTTACCTATTTGCATTAGTAGTTGAGTTTCCTCCATGCCACTAATGTTGGGGGGCTTATAGCATGTTCCAAGTAATATTTCTTTAGGATTTTTTTCCTCCACTCTTTATTTCAACCCACTGGGTCTCTACATTGTCACCTGTATCATCATAAATATCTTCCCTTATTGTAGGTTTAAGGTTAGGTTTAATATACATGCAGATTCCTCCACCCCTTTTATTATTCCTGTCCCTCCTAAATAAAGTATAAAACCTCTAAGTTAAGTGCCCAGTCATATGAATCATCCCACAAAGTTTCAGTTATACTGATAGTATCATAGTCCTCTTCTGCAACTAAGAACTCCAGCTCCCCCATTTTACTTGTCATGCTTCTTGCATTTGTTGTAATACATTTAATTTTCATGTGCTTTCTGCTGCTACTTGGTGCGTTTTCCTCTATACTTTCTAGTGTGACATTTCTTAAGTCATCTCTTCCTTCAGATAATATAGGAGTGACATATTCACAGACTGATCCCTCTGTTCTAACTGACCCTCCCCCCCTTTGCCTAGTTTAAAAGATTCTCTAAACAAGCTACCATCCTTTCCCCCAACACACCTGCACCCATGTCATTCAGGTGCAATCCATCCTTTCTGTACAAATTGTACCCAAGTGAAAAGTCAGCCCAGTGCTCTAAAAAGTCAAACCCCTCATTTTTACACCATGTTTTTAACCATGAATTAACTGACCTTAGCTCCTTCTGCCTTACTGGGTTAGCACATGGCACTGGTAATATCTCCAAAAATATTACTTGGGAGGACCTTGCTTTAAGCTTGCTACCTCACTCCCTGGAGTTATTTTTTAGGACTCCCCATCTCCCGCTGATTCCTTCATTAGTACCAATATGTACCATGAATGCAGGATCAGACCCACATCCCTCTAACAATCTATCAATACGCTCCACAATATGCCTGACACGAGCCCCTGGAAGACAGCAAACTGTTCTATTTAAAGTATATGGATGACAAATTACCCTATCAACCTTCCTAATAGAGTCTTCTACCACCAACATCTGCCTCAGGCCCTGACTTGAATGCCCCTCTTCAATGGCTGAAGGACTGTTGACTATAGTATGCCCCGCTTCCATGCAGGGCCGGACTGGGAAATCAGACCGGCCCTGGAAATTTGTACAGGTCTGCCCAGTCCAGCCCCGCCCCCTTTAAAGAAATGAATTGTTTTTCCATTATTCAGATAGGGGGTTAAACTGGATGTTGTCTCCCTGTGTCAGTGTTACATCCGATTCTGGTCCGGACCATCACATGATGATCACATCCATCTGCAAATGCCAGCCTGAATGAGTGCTGACTGCCTGTGGCTGAGCCTGTCAGTCTGTGTGTGTGTGTCTATGCAATCTTACAGTGGCAGTACTGGCGGATCTGCCACTGCACTAGTGCGCTCCCTCAAACTGTGCTTGCTTGGCAAGTGGAAAATTGCTGCTCTCCAGTCTAAGTCTCAACTGCAGCTGTCGCTCTGCCGGCCCACCAGGATTTTTCCCGGTATCCCGGTGGCACAATCCGGCCCTGCTACCATGTCTGAAGGACTGCCCCTCATAGTATGCTCCTCTTTCACAACTATAGGACTGTTCACTATATTAGGCAAAACAGTCCTCTCTGACACTGCAACCCCTGAACTGATATCCCCAACATCTTCACTTAATCTGGCAAATCTATTGGGAGGGTGTACCAGCTCCAAACTGGCCTGTCTCTTCTGTTTACCTTTCCTTCGCCCTCTAACTGTGACCCAGCTACATCCTGGAGTCTCCTCGTCTGAATCCTCCCCATTCCCACTGTTAGAACCATTAACATCTAGCCCAGTCCTATCTATTTCCCTTTCAAGTGTCTGAATTTCATGCAGTGTTGCAATTCGTTCCTCCAGAACTCCAATAAGAGTTTCTAAAGAGACATTTGCCACAGACATATAATCCCTGAAGTGGCTGCTCCAGTGATGCAAACATATGGCAAGCTGTACACTGAATGAGATTCTTGTAATGAGATGCAGGACATATGCAGGACACAGCAATGATGGTTCAACTCTATTTTATTACAGAGCACAGAAACATACATCTAGTCAGGTTGATTTCACTAACTAACTGTGACACAGACTACCGGACCTAAGCCCCGCCCCCAACATGGACATCACATCCTGCTCTCATCACATCTTCCCCTTTTTCAAAGACGAAGCATACATTTGAATTTAACAAATAACAAGGTATACGAACAGAGTATGCAACAACATTATTTTTCCGAACAATATATAAACAAATGGGTTCAGAAAATATAAACACATAAATTACATCCTGACTTGGACATCGGGGTAGACTACCCTAGTCCACAGTGACCATGGGATTATTCTGCACATACTTCCGGTCACTGTTCTAGCTAAAGTCAGTCCCTATATTGGGCCGGAAGTCTCACCACTCTTCCGCTTGATGTAACTTTGCATGCAGAAAAGCCTCTTCCTGTGAAGGTCCCCAGACCCAGGCAACGTCTCTCTTAAGCAACTCTGTGATAGGGTGTAAAACTGTTGATAAATCTGGAAGAAACTTGCCCACGTAATTTACAAGGCCCAATATCTGTCTCAGCTCATGTACATCAGAAGGACTTTTCATCTGTTCAATAGCACAAATTTTCTCGGGGTCTGGCTTGATGCCATCCCCGTTGATGATATGCCCAAAGTAGCATAATTCAGTTTTCCTAAAATGACATTTTTCTTTATTCAGCTTCAGCCCAGACTCTTTGAAAGCCTGCAGCACACAACTTAAACGCTGATCATGCTCCTCCACTGTAGACCCATACATTAGAATGTGGTCCATGACAACCGCTGTGCCCATGTGGTCACTCAGGAGAGAACTAATTTCCCTTTGAAAGATTTCAGGAGCGGAGGATATCCCAAAGGGGAGTCTGCAGAAGCAGAACCGACCTACCGGTGTGATAAAGATTGTCAGTTTGCTGCACTTTGGATCCAGGGGGATCTGCCAAAAGTCGCTAGAAGCGTCTAATGTGGAAAAGAACTTCGCCCCAGCCAACTTTGGAGCTATATATTCTAATGTCGGCAGCACAAATCTCTCTCTCTTCACTACCTCATTCAACCTTTTCAGGTCCACACAGATGCGCACCTTTCCGTTTTGCTTTTAACTGGAACAATGGGGGCACACCAATCAGTCGCTTCAACAACCTCTTCAATAACCCACAATAGACTTCATGCGCATAAGCTCTTTCTCCACTTGAGGCATGAGCGGGAACGGAATTCTACGGGGAGTAGAAATACTGTAGGGACTGCGTCACTTTTAAGTGCTATACGGACTGGTTTGCAATTCAGTAGACCCAACTCGCCAAACATATCTTCGGAAATCTCATTCACTCTGGCCACGAGGCCCAAGTCACAGGCTGCTTTTCTGCTCAATAAATTGTTAACACACTGACCTCGATGTCACATGCACCCACATGGTGAACTTTCTTTGCTTATACTCACAGCTGGCAAGAAATTTCCCCACACAATCAATGCGGCCACCAGGATTATGGACATTTGTAGTAACCTTCGCCAGCTGGGGCTGTCGAGGCAGTTTCAGAAATTCAGCAAAAGACATTACAGTGATATCTGCTCCTGTGTCAATCTTAAAATCAACTTTGGCTCCCATTACAGTAAAAGTAACTTTCCAATCTTCCTCTGAGCTTGGCCGTTCCACAACGGACCCCACAAAAGACACTTCCTGACCCTCCTGGTCACTGTCCACCTGCATCTCCTTAATGTATTCAGTTTTACACACCACTTCAAAATGGCCCATTCTGTTACATTTTCTGCATCTTTTATCTCTGGCCGGGCATATAACACTCTGATCATGGGCACGGTAGCACCGTTTGCATCGGGCATGTTGCGCCCATCCACTTCTAGGTCTATCCATTATTTTAGATCTACCGCTCACACTGTGCCTTTCACTAGCAGTTTTCCTGGACTGTTGCACTTCATCCACAATACTCTCAGGCCTCAGATCAGCACTCTGCTTTTTCACCAGTTCACTCTGGCGGGCCATCCTAATAGCCCCGTCTAATGTTAAATCAGGCTCTAACTGCATCTTCAGTGAGACTTCAGCATCTGCAATTCCAATAACTATTCTGTCTGATTTGCTCTTCTTTAGCAACACCTAACTCACAGAATTCAGCTAGTTCATACAGGCTGCGCACAAATGACTCCACAGATTCTCCCACACGCTGATTACGTTTGTGAAAACAAGCTCTCTCATGAATCACATTTCTTTTGGGCACAAAGTGGGCACTGAGTTTATCCATAACTATATCAAAGTTAAATTCTTCCCCTTCTTGGAAAGTAAAAGCATTGAACACTGGCTCCACATCTTTCCCCATAGAGTATAAAAGAGAATTAACTTGTACATCACCACTCTCCTTGTTCAGTTTGGAAGCAATCCTGAAGCGCTGAAACCGCTGACGCCATGTGGGCCAAGCTGCAGGCTGAGAGAAGTCAAAAGGCTCAGGTGGGGTAAACTTTGACATTGCAATCGATCAGGAACAGAAGTGCAGGCCAAAACTTCTTACACCATGTCATGAGATGCAGGACATATGCAGGACACAGCAATGATGGTACAACTCTATTTTATTACAGAGCACAGAAACATATATCTAGTCAGGTTGATTTCACTAACTAACTGCGACACAGACTACCGGACCTAAGCCCCGCCCCCAACTAGTGACATCACATCTTGCTCTCATCACAATTCTCACACATTCTTAATAAAAGGTTTAACTTAAAGGGACATAATACTCATATGCTAAATCACTTGAAACTGATGCAGTATAACTGTAAAAAGCTGACAGGAAAATATCACCTGAGCATCTCTATGTAAAAAAGGAAGATATTTTACCTCACAATCTCCTCAGCTCAGCAGAGTAAGTTCTGTGTAAAAAGTTATTCTCAGCTGCTTCCAGCTGCAGGTAAAAATAAAAAAAAATGAAGAAATGAACAGCAGCCAATCAGCATCAGCAGTGCTGAGGTCATGAACTCTTACTGTGATCTCATGAGATTTCATAGTAAGATTCCTTTACCTGATTGGTGAAATAATATGAGAGTTCACGAGGCTCATCCTCTAAGCTGTCCCAGGACAGACACACTAAAATGCTGCTTAGAAATCCTTTACAATGGGAGGTGGCTACTGACGAACTTTTGAGGTAAAATATCTTTCTTTTTTACATAGAGATGTTCAGGATATATTTTCTAGTCAGCTTTTTACAGCTATGCTGCATCACTTTCAAGTGTTTAAACATTTGGGTATCATGGCCCTTTAAAAATATAAAATAATTATATTTCTCCTTGGTTACTCCAAATCCTTGTTTGCCTAACTTCCTTGATTAGCCAACTTCCCTTACTTAAACAGAAAATCTTACTTTAACAGATAACCAGTTTAAATGTTATAAAGTATATTAATATAACAATGTTTGTTCTACAAAGCTGGGGAATGGGCAGTAAAGGCGTTCTCTATCTTTTTAAACAATAACAATGTTGGTGTAGACTGTCCCTTTAAATACATTTTGGGCCACATTTGTCTGTTTTAACCAAATATTTTAGAAAATTCTGGTATTTGTTCTTTGGTTTACAGAAATAGATAAGAAGCATTTGTGTGTACTGAAGATTATAAGATAAGGTGTCTGATTTGCCTGCAAGTTCAGTACATTTTAATATGTTGTGATATAAAAAGAAAAAAGCCAGCAATCTAATATATACAAATAAACTTAAAGGTGAATTGTGTTATACATTTTATACTCTGCTGCTGCTGGCATAATAAGCCTTTGAAAACAGGCAATTTACACTGTCCCTTTAAATAGTTGAAATGCTGGAAGCACAATTATAGTTGCTGATTTTGTCACCGTAAAAAGACTTCAGTTTATCTGATGTCACAGCCATACCCCCAAGACATGCGCACTAGAAACAACTCGCTGCACTGTTTTACAGGAATTTCCCAGCAGCACCCGGGGCTTTCGCTTTGAGAGAGACGAGCGCGTATAAAGCTTGTTTCCTTATTTAAATCTCTGTAGTGTTTTGTGCTATTATACAAACATACACGTTGTGGTTAAGTTGTCGCTTTAATCAACTTCAGTAAATAACAGCGTCTTGAGTTGTCACCCTCAGCTTATTAGTTTGTGCAGACAACTACTTCATTAACTTCCATAAAATTGTATTCTGCATTTAAACCGTATGTTTATATGATAACTTATTATTAATTTTTGTAAGCCGGCGATGTAAAGCGGGCTGTACAATAAGTTCCAAAAAAAAAGAATTAACACCGTAGAAAGTAACGTCGCAAATAATTCTGTTGAACACATTTTGTCTATAGGTTTGCAATTCAGTAGGCCCAACTCGCCAAACATATCTTCGGAGATCTCATTCACTCTGGCCACGAGGCCCAAGTCACAGGTTGCTTTTCTGCTCAATAAATTGTTAACACACTGACCTCGATGTCACATGCACCCACATGGTGAACTTTCTTTGCTTATACTCACAGCTGGCAAGAAATTTCCCCACACAATCAATGCGGCCACCAGGATTATGGACATTTGTAGTAACCTTCGCCAGCTGGGGCTGTTGAGGCAGTTTCATAAATTCAGCAAAAGACATTACAGTGATATCTGCTCCTGTGTCAATCTTAAAATCAACTTTGGCTCCCATTACAGTAAAAGTAACTTTCCAATCTTCCTCTGAGCTTGGCCGTTCCACAACGGACCCCACAAAAGACACTTCCTGACCCTCCTGGTCACTGTCCACCTGCATCTCCTTCATGTATTCAGTTTTACACACCACTTCAAAATGGCCCATTCTGTTACATTTTCTGCATCTTTTATCTCTGGCCGGGCATATAACACTCTGATCATGGGCACGGTAGCACCGTGTGCATCAGGCATGTTGCGCCCAACCACTTCTAGGTCTATCCATTATTTTAGATCTACCGCTCACACTGTGCCTTTCACTAGTAATTTTCCTAGACTGTTGCACTTCATCCACAATACTCTCAGGCCTCAGATCAGCACTCTGCTTTTTCACCAGTTCACTCTGGCGGGCCATCCTAATAGCCCCATCTAACGTTAAATCAGGCTCTAACTGCATCTTCAGTGAGACTTCAGCATCTGCAATTCCAATAACTATTCTGTCTGATTTGCTCTTCTTTAGCAACACCAAACTCACAGAATTTAGCTAGTTCATACAGGCTGCGCACAAATGACCCCACAGATTCTCCCACACGCTGATTACGTTTGTGAAAACAAGCTCTCTCATGAATCACATTTCTTTTGGGCACAAAGTGGGCACTGAGTTTATCCATAACTATATCAAAGTTAAATTCTTCCCCTTCTTGGAAAGTAAAAGCATTGAACACTGGCTCCACATCTTTCCCCATAGAGTATAAAAGAGAATTAACTTGTACTTCACCACTCTCCTTGTTCAGTTTGGAAGCAATCCTGAAGCGCTGAAACCGCTGACGCCATGTGGGCCAAGCTGCAGGCTGAGAGAAGTCAAAAGGCTCAGGTGGGGTAAACTTTGACATTGCAATCGATCAGGAACAGAAGCGCAGTCCAGAACTTCTGACACCATGTCATGAGATGCAGGACATATGCAGGACACAGCAATGATGGTACAACTCAATTTTATTACAGAGCACAGAAACATACATCTAGTCAGGTCTGCGACACAGACTACCGGACCTAAGCCCCGCCCCCAACTAGTGACATCACATCCTGCTCTCATCACAATTCTCACACATTCTTAATAAAAGGTTTAACTTAAAGGGACATAATACTCATATGGCAAATCACTTGAAACTGATGCAGTATAACTGTAAAAAGCTGACAGGAAAATATCACCTGAGCATCTCTATGTAAAAAAGGAAGATATTTTACCTCACAATCTCCTCAGCTCAGCAGAGTAAGTTCTGTGTAAAAAGTTATTCTCAGCTGCTTCCAGCTGCAGGTAAAAATAAAAAAAAATGAAGAAATGAACAGCAGCCAATCAGCATCAGCAGTGCTGAGGTCATGAACTCTTACTGTGATCTCATGAGATTTCATAGTAAGATTCCTTTACCTGATTGGTGAAATAATATGAGAGTTCACGAGGCTCATCCTCTAAGCTGTTCCAGGACAGACACACTAAAATGCTGCTTAGAAATCCTTTACAATGGGAGGTGGCTACTGACGAACTTTTGAGGTAAAATATCTTTCTTTTTTACATAGAGATGTTCAGGATATATTTTCTAGTCAGCTTTTTACAGCTATGCTGCATCACTTTCAAGTGTTTAAACATTTGGGTATCATGGCCCTTTAAAAATATAAAATAATTATATTTCCCCTTGGTTACTCCAAATCCTTGTTTGCCTAACTTCCTTGATTAGCCAACTTCCCTTACTTAAACAGACAATCTTACTTTAACAGATAACCAGTTTAAATGTTATAAAGTATATTAATATAACAATGTTTGTTCTACAAAGCTGGGGAATGGGCAGTAAAGGCGTTCTCTATCTTTTTAAACAATAACAATGTTGTTGTAGACTGTCCCTTTAAATACATTTTGGGTCACATTTGTCTGGTTTAACCAAATATTTTTGAAAATTCTGGTATTTGTTCTTTGGTTTACAGAAATAGATAAGAAGCATTTGTGTGTACTGAAGATTATAAGATAAGGTGTCTGATTTGCCTGCAAGTTCAGTACATTTTAATATGTTGTGATGTAAAAAGAAAAAAGCCAGCAATCTAATATATACAAATAAACTTAAAGGTGAATTGTGTTATACATTTTATACTCTGCTGCTGCTGGCATAATAAGCCTTTGAAAACAGGCAATTTACACTGTCCCTTTAAATAGTTGAAATGCTGGAAGCACAATTATAGTTGCACATTTTGTCACCGTAAAAAGACTTCAGTTTATCTGATGTCACAGTCATACCCCCAAGACATGCGCACTAGAAACAACTCGCTGCACTGTTTTACAGGAATTTCCCAGCAGCACCCGGGGCTTTCGCTTTGAGAGAGACGAGCGCGTATAAAGCTTGTTTCCTTATTTAAATCTCTGTAGTGTTTTGTGCTATTATACAAACATACACGTTGTGGTTAAGTTGTCGCTTTAATCAACTTCAGTAAATAACAGCGTCTTGAGTTGTCACCCTCAGCTTATTAGTTTGTGCAGACAACTACTTCATTAACTTCCAATAAAATTGTATTCTGCATTTAAACAGTTTGTTTATATGATAACTTATTATTAATTTTTGTAAGCCGGCGACGTAAAGCAGGCTGTACAATAAGTTCCAAAAAAAAAGAATTAACACCGTAGAAAGTAACGTCGCAAATAATTCTGTTGAACACATTTTGTCTATAGGTTTGTAATTCAGTAGTCCCAACTCGCCAAACATATCTTCGGAGATCTCATTCACTCTGGCCACGAGGCCCAAGTCACAGGTTGCTTTTCTGCTCAATAAATTGTTAACACACTGACCTCGATGTCACATGCACCCACATGGTGAACTTTCTTTGCTTATACTCACAGCTGGCAAGAAATTTCCCCACACAATCAATGCGGCCACCAGGATTATGGATATTTGTAGTAACCTTCGCCAGCTGGGGCTGTCGAGGCAGTTTCATAAATTCAGCAAAAGACATTACAGTGATATCTGCTCCTGTGTCAATCTTAAAATCAACTTTGGCTCCCATTACAGTAAAAGTAACTTTCCAATCTTCCTCTGAGCTTGGCCGTTCCACAACGGACCCCACAAAAGTGTCAGTATATTTATGAAAATCTTAGTAGTGCTATCCAAATAATATATAAGTTTATGGCAGGGTTATAAACACAATCTTAAAATAATTTTCCTTAAAAATTGAAACCCTAATCAACCATGCATCTACTAGACCATACAATTAATATAAATATCTGAATTCTTTTATTTAGTTAATATCCATAAACATATTGAAGTATATTCGCAATAAAAGGAAATGAAACAAAATTTATATGCGTTAAAACCAACTCTTAAGATATGCTATTCTTCTTACAAAACCCAGAAAGATATACCTTCACAATTCAGCCTTTTATTTATTTAACACAATGGGACTAAAAACCTTTAACATCCAAGCAATATAATTCTAAACAGTGTTTATAAAACAATAGGATAATATATATATTCTGCTATTTAACTGCAATTTATCCTAATACAAAATTAACTGACAATATCAGAACTTGCATAGATGAGTTACTTGGTCAATCAGACGCAGATTTAAATAATATATATATAGGCTGTGAAATGCTAACTTGAAAAAAAAAAAACCACACTGCTTCTTTAAATCTATTAAATACAAATTAACTATGCATATAACTTATCTTACAAAACCTTGAATACGTTACCAAAGTAAAAAGCAGTCGATATCCAATATTCCTTGGTAGGAATTATTTTACCTCAGATCACCAATAAGTGTATATCGCAATCAATGAGAAAGGTAGATTAGCTTCGCTCAAGTAAAATGGTATCTCACGCCCAGCAGGAACCAGTTACAAGTTTTAGCTTCAGCAGAAAATCTGTCCCTTTCTCTCCATTGCATTCACTTTTTATTTGGTTTTCCATCATTGGTAAATTGTGGGTGGCCCTGCGGGAGCTGACCTTCCCATTGGTTATCTGGGAAGTCTAAATCGGATTGGCCCTTGGAAATTTCATTTTTAACAGCCAGAGAGAACCTTCTGGCTGTAGTTCTCGCAACATAACACCAGGTGGCAGCACAAACAGACACAGCAACATTTGAAACAACTTAAGTCAGTATTTCTATGAAATGGTTATTAATTTTATCATAATTTACTGCGACAACTATTCATAATATTTGTTTTGGATAAGTTATATCTTAATGAATTTTCTGATCATTTTGATATGAAACATTACATATCTAACATTATATTAAAATAATTTATATTTCATTTAGCCTAACAGAAAATTTATATCTCAGTCATATCACATCAAAGTAACTTCCATATCTTCATCTCACTATATTTTAAGAGATGTATTTAAAATTTTATAAACATTTGTTTCACATTTATATGATATGACATTTCATTTCATTCAGGCATTCCATCTCTTTCTAAGTGCATAGATTGATGCTCATGATCAATGGTTGTCTGCAATAAAAATAGAAATAATTATTAGAGATGATCCAAGCATTTATATGTCTATGGTCCATAAGTATTTATTTATATTCTTAAAAACACAGAGGCTAAGTAAGATCTTTCATGTTTTCAAAACATATATATATATATATATATATATATATATATATATATATATATATATATATATATATACGTACATATATATATATATATATATATATATATATATATATATATATATATATATATACACATATACATGCACATTCATTTCTATGTAGATTTGAGATTATCTGTCTGAAAAATATAAGCAAAACAGAGGTTATTACACATTTTTGACTGACTAAAACAGTTACCTCCCAAGCTTAGTAAATATCCATGTAATAATAGAGAATTAGACAATTTTCAATTTCTATATTTGATACATTCTGAGGCATGCATTCAAATAGAAAAAAAAATTTAATTGATGTCTATTTGCTGCCTGCTTATGTGAGCTTCCAGAGTCACACCTTAGCATTTGTCTGTGTTTTTCAAGGCCTCCACTGCTCCACATGGGGTCAATCCATGAGGAGTTGTAAAAGTTTTTAAAACAGCATATTTCCTGTTTAGCCAGCAGTGCAGATGTGTATTTGATAATTAACACCTATGTGCATAAAAGCTGCCTCTCCACGACCCTGATCAGCTCCAAAAGGGTAACCCAGACATTTCGTCTCCATATATTTGCCTGTATCCTGAAACTGTGTTATATTTTAGTTCCTTGCTAAATTATACGATTGCATAATTTAACATATTGAGTGTGTGAGATCTCCCAGAGATAATCCTTTGTTCTCCTTTCAGCCAAGAATGTCTCCTGTGCAATTGGAGTGGGGGAGATCTCCTAGAAACAATCCTTTATCCTACAGACCATGTTCACATCCACAGATCTATCAAATAAAGACAAATATACCTCTATATATTATTTAATAATATTTCAAATACCTTGACAAAAGACACTTCCTGACCCTCCTGGTCACTGTCCACCTGCATCTCCTTAATGTATTCAGTTTTACACACCACTTCAAAATGGCCCATTCTGTTACATTTTCTGCATCTTTTATCTCTGGCCGGGCATATAACACTCTGATCATGGGCACGGTAGCACCGTGTGCATCGGGCATGCTGTGCCCATCCACTTCTAGGTCTATCCATTATTTTAGATCTACCGCTCATACTGTGCCTTTCACTAGCAGTTTTCCTGGACTGTTGCACTTCATCCACAATACTCTCAGGCCTCAGATCAGCACTTTGCTTTTTCACCAGTTCACTCTGGCGGGCCATCCTAATAGCCCCGTCTAACGTTAAATCAGGCTCTAACTGCAGCTTCAGTGAGACTTCAGCATCTGCAATTCCAATAACTATTCTGTCTGATTTGCTCTTCTTTAGCAACACCAAACTCACAGAATTCAGCTAATTCATACAGGCTGCGCACAAATGACTCCACAGATTCTCCCACACGCTGATTACGTTTGTGAAAACAAGCTCTCTCATGAATCACATTTCTTTTGGGCACAAAGTGGGCACTGAGTTTATCCATAACTATATCAAAGTTAACTTCGTCCCCTTCTTGGAAAGTAAAAGCATTGAACACTGGCTCTACATCTTTCCCCATAGAGTATAAAAGAGAATTAACTTGTTCTTCACCACTCTCCTTGTTCAGTTTGGATGCAATCCTGAAGCGCTGAAACCGCTGACGCCATGTGGGCCAAGCTGCAGGCTGAGAGAAGTCAAAAGGCTCAGGTGGGGTAAACTTTGACATTGCAATCGATCAGGAACAGAAGCGCAGTCCAGAACTTCTGACACCATGTCATGAGATGCAGGACATATGCAGGACACAGCAATGATGGTACAACTCTATTTTATTACAGAGCATAGAAACATACATCTATTCAGGTTGATTTCCCTAACTAACTGCGACACAGACTACCGGACCTAAGCCCCGCCCCCAACTAGTGACATCACATCCTGCTCTCATCACAATTCTCACACATTCTTAATAAAAGGTTTAACTTAAAGGGACATAATACTCATATGCTAAATCACTTGAAACTGATGCAGTATAACTGTAAAAAGCTGACAGGAAAATATCACCTAAGCATCTCTATGTAAAAAAGGAAGATATTTTACCTCACAATCTCCTCACCAGAGTAAGTTCTGTGTAAAAAGTTATTCTCAACTGCTTCCAGCTGCAGGTAAAAATAAAAAAAATGAAGAAATGAACAGCAGCCAATCAGCATCAGCAGTGCTGAGGTCATGAACTCTTACTGTGATCTCATGAGATTTGACTTAACTCTCATGAGATTTCATAGTAAGATTCCTTTACCTGATTGGTGAAATAATATGAGAGTTCACGAGGCTCATCCTCTAAGCTGTCCCAGGACAGACACACTAAAATGCTGCTTAGAAATCCTTTACAATGGGAGGTGGCTACTGACGAACTTTTGAGGTAAAATATCTTTCTTTTTTACATAGAGATGTTCAGGATATATTTTCTAGTCAGCTTTTTACAGCTATGCTGCATCACTTTCAAGTGTTTAAACATTTGGGTATCATGGCCCTTTAAAAATATAAAATAATTATATTTCCCCTTGGTTACTCCAAATCCTTGTTTGCCTAACTTCCTTGATTAGCCAACTTCCCTTACTTAAACAGAAAAGCTTACTTTAACAGATAACCAGTTTAAATGTTATAAAGTATATTAATATAACAATGTTTGTTCTACAAAGCTGGGGAATGGGCAGTAAAGGCGTTCTCTATCTTTTTAAACAATAACAATGTTGGTGTAGACTGTCGCTTTAAATACATTTTGGGTCACATTTGTCTGTTTTAACCAAATATTTTAGAAAATTCTGGTATTTGTTCTTTGGTTTACAGAAATAGATAAGAAGCATTTGTGTGTACTGAAGATTATAAGATAAGGTGTCTGATTTGCCTGCAAGTTCAGTACATTTTAATATGTTGTGATATAAAAAGAAAAAAGCCAGCAATCTAATATATACAAATAAACTTAAAGGTGAATTGTGTTATACATTTTATACTCTGCTGCTGCTGGCATAATAAGCCTTTGAAAACAGGCAATTTACACTGTCCCTTTAAATAGTTGAAATGCTGGAAGCACAATTATAGTTGCACATTTTGTCACCGTAAAAAGACTTCAGTTTATCTGATGTCACAGTCATACCCCCAAGACATGCGCACTAGAAACAACTCGCTGCACTGTTTTACAGGAATTTCCCAGCAGCACCCGGGGCTTTCGCTTTGAGAGAGACGAGCGCGTATAAAGCTTGTTTCCTTATTTAAATCTCTGTAGTGTTTTGTGCTATTATACAAACATACACGTTGTGGTTAAGTTGTCGCTTTAATCAACTTCAGTAAATAACAGCGTCTTGAGTTGTCACCCTCAACTTATTAGTTTGTGCAGACAACTACTTCATTAACTTCCAGTAAAATTGTATTCTGCATGTAAACAGTATGTTTATATGAAAACTTATTATAAATTTTTGTAAGCCGGCGATGTAAAGCGGGCTGTACAATAAGTTCCAAAAAAAAAAAAAAAAAAAAAAAAAGAATTAACACCGTAGAAAGTAACATCACAAATAATTCTGTTGAACACATTTTGTCTATAGGTTTGCAATTCAGTAGGCCCAACTCGCCAAACATATCTTCGGAAATCTCATTCACTCTGGCCACGAGGCCCAAGTCACAGGCTGCTTTTCTGCTCAATAAATTGTTAACACACTGACCTCGATGTCACATGCACCCACATGGTGAACTTTCTTTGCTTATACTCACAGCTGGCAAGAAATTTCCCCACACAATCAATGCGGCCACCAGGATTATGGACATTTGTAGTAACCTTCGCCAGCTGGGGCTGTCGAGGCAGTTTCATAAATTCAGCAAAAGACATTACAGTGATATCTGCTCCTGTGTCACTCTTAAAATCAACTTTGGCTCCCATTACAGTAAAAGTAACTTTCCAATCTTCCTCTGAGCTTGGCCGTTCCACAACGGACCCCACAAAAGACACTTCCTGACCCTCCTGGTCACTGTCCACCTGCATCTCCTTAATGTATTCAGTTTTACACACCACTTCAAAATGGCCCATTCTGTTACATTTTCTGCATCTTTTATCTCTGGCCGGGCATATAACACTCTGATCATGGGCACGGTAGCACCGTGTGCATCGGGCATGTTGCGCCCATCCACTTCTAGGTCTATCCATTATTTTAGATCTACCGCTCACACTGTGCCTTTCACTAGCAGTTTTCCTGGACTGTTGCACTTCATCCACAATACTCTCAAGCCTCAGATCAGCACTCTGCTTTTTCACCAGTTCACTCTGGCGGGCCATCCTAATAGCCCCATCTAACGTTAAATCAGGCTCTAACTGCAGCTTCAGTGAGACTTCAGCATCTGCAATTCCAATAACTATTCTGTCTGATTTGCTCTTCTTTAGCAACACCAAACTCACAGAATTCAGCTAGTTCATACAGGCTGTGCACAAATGACTCCACAGATTCTCCCACACGCTGATTACGTTTGTGAAAACAAGCTCTCTCATGAATCACATTTCTTTTGGGCACAAAGTGGGCACTGAGTTTATCTATAACTATATCAAAGTTAAATTCTTCCCCTTCTTGGAAAGTAAAAGCATTGAACACTGGCTCCACATTTTTCCCCATAGAGTATAAAAGAGAATTAACTTGTACTTCACCACTCTCCTTGTTCAGTTTGGAAGCAATCCTGAAGCGCTGAAACCGCTGACGCCATGTGGGCCAAGCTGCAGGCTGAGAGAAGTCAAAAGGCTCAGGTGGGGTAAACTTTGACATCATCATCGATCAGGAACAGAAGCGCAGGCCAGAACTTCTGACACCATGTCATGAGATGCAGGACATATGCAGGACACAGCAATGATGGTACAACTCAATTTTATTACAGAGCACAGAAACATACATCTAGTCAGGTCTGCGACACAGACTACCGGACCTAAGCCCCGCCTCCAACTAGTGACATCACATCCTGCTCTCATCACAATTCTCACACATTCTTAATAAAAGGTTTAACTTAAAGGGACATAATACTCATATGCTAAAGCACTTGAAACTGATGCAGTATAACTGTAAAAAGCTGACAGGAAAATATCACCTGAGCATCTCTATGTAAAAAAGGAAGATATTTTACCTCACAATCTCCTCAGCTCAGCATAGTAAGTTCTGTGTTAAAAGTTATTTTCAGCTGCTTCCAGCTGCAGGAAAAAAATAAAAAAAATGAAGAAATGAACAGCAGCCAATCAGCATCAGCAGTGCTGAGGTCATGAACTCTTACTGTGATCTCATGAGATTTCATAGTAAGATTCCTTTACCTGATTGGTGAAATAATATGAGAGTTCACGAGGCTCATCCTCTAAGCTGTCCCAGGACAGACACACTAAAATGCTGCTTAGAAATCCTTTACAATGGGAGGTGGCTACTGAGGAACTTTTGAGGTAAAATATCTTTCTTTTTTACATAGAGATGTTCAGGATATATTTTCTAGTCAGCTTTTTACAGCTATGCTGCATCACTTTCAAGTGTTTAAACATTTGGGTATCATGGCCCTTTAAAAATATAAAATAATTATATTTCCCCTTGGTTACTCCAAATCCTTGTTTGCCTAACTTCCTTGATTAGCCAACTTCCCTTACTTAAACAGAAAAACCTACTTTAACAGATAACAAGTTTAAATGTTATAAAGTATATTAATATAACAATGTTTGTTCTACAAAGCTGGGGAAAGGGCAGTAAAGGCGTTCTCTATCTTTTTAAACAATAACAATGTTGGTGTAGACTGTCCCTTTAAATACATTTTGGGTCACATTTTTCTGTTTTAACCAAATATTTTAGAAAATTCTGGTATTTGTTCTTTGGTTTACAGAAATAGATAAGAAGCATTTGTGTGTACTGAAGATTATAAGATAAGGTGTCTGATTTGCCTGCAAGTTCAGTACATTTTAATATGTTGTGATATAAAAAGAAAAAAGCCAGCAATCTAATATATACAAATAAACTTAAAGGTGAATTGTGTTATACATTTTATACTCTGCTGCTGCTGGCATAATAAGCCTTTGAAAACAGGCAATTTACACTGTCCCTTTAAATAGTTGAAATGCTGGAAGCACAATTATAGTTGCACATTTTGTCACCGTAAAAAGACTTCAGTTTATCTGATGTCACAGTCATACCCCCAAGACATGCGCACTAGAAACAACTTGCTGCACTGTTTTACAGGAATTTCCCAGCAGCACCCGGGGGTTTCACTTTGAGAGAGACGAGCGCGTATAAAGCTTGTTTCCTTATTTAAATCTCTGTATGTTTTGTGCTATTATACAAACATACACGTTGTGGTTAAGTTGTCGCTTTAATCAACTTCAGTAAATAACAGCGTCTTAAGTTTTCACCCTCAGCTTATTAGTTTGTGCAGACAACTACTTCATTAACTTCCAATAAAGTTGTATTCTGCATGTTAAAATGTATGTTTATATGATAACTTATTAATTTTTTGTAAGCCGGCTATGTAAAGCGGGCTGTGCAATAAGTTCCAAAAAAAAAAGAATGAACACCGTAGGAAGTAACGTCGCAAATAATTCTGTTGAACACATTTTGTTTATAGGTTTGCAATTCAGTAGGCCCAACTCGCCAAACATATCTTCGCAAATCTCATTCACTCTGGCCACGAGGCCAAAGTCACAGGCTGCTTTTCTGTTCAATAAATTGTTAACACACTGACCTCGATGTCCACATGGTGAACTTTCTTTGCTTATACTCACAGCTGGCAAGAAATTTCCCCACACAATCAATGCGGCCACCAGGATTATGGACATTTGTAGTAACCTTCGCCAGCTGGGGCTGTCGAGGCAGTTTCATAAATTCAGCAAAAGACATTACAGTGATATCTGCTCCTGTGTCAATCTTAAAATCAACTTTGGCTCCCATTACAGTAAAAGTAACTTTCCAATCTTCCTCTGAGCTTGTCCGTTCCACAACGGACCCCACAAAAGACACTTCCTGACCCTCCTGGTCACTGTCCACCTGCATCTCCTTAATGTATTCAGTTTTACACACCACTTCAAAATGGCCCATTCTGTTACATTTTCTGCATCTTTTATCTCTGGCCGGGCATATAACACTCTGATCATGGGCACGGTAGCACCGTTTGCATCGGGCATGTTGCGCCCAGCCACTTCTAGGTCTATCCATTATTTTAGATCTACCGCTCACACTGTGCCTTTCACTAGTAGTTTTCCTGGACTGTTGCGCTTCATCCACAATACTCTCAGGCCTCAGATCAGCACTCTGCTTTTTCACCAGTTCACTCTGGCGGGCCATCCTAATAGCCCCGTCTAACGTTAAATCAGGCTCTAACTGCAGCTTCAGTGAGACTTCAGCATCTGCAATTCCAATAACTATTCTGTCTCTGATTTGCTCTTCTTTAGCAACACCAAACTCACAGAATTCAGCTAGTTCATACAGGCTGCGCACAAATGACCCCACAGATTCTCCCACACGCTGATTACGTTTGTGAAAACAAGCTCTCTCATGAATCACATTTCTTTTGGGCACAAAGTGGGCACTGAGTTTATCCATAACTATATCAAAGTTAAATTCTTCCCCTTCTTGGAAAGTAAAAGCATTGAACACTGGCTCCACATCTTTCCCCATAGAGTATAAAAGAGAATTAACTTGTACATCACCACTCTCCTTGTTCAGTTTGGAAGCAATCCTGAAGCGCTGAAACCGCTGACGCCATGTGGGCCAAGCTGCAGGCTGAGAGAAATCAAAAGGCTCAGGTGGGGTAAACTTTGACATCATCATCGATCAGGAACAGAAGCGCAGGCCAGAACTTCTGACACCATGTCATGAGATGCAGGACATATGCAGGACACAGCAATGATGGTACAACTCTATTTATTACAGAGCACAGAAACATACATCTAGTCAGGTCTGCGACACAGACTACCGGACCTAAGCCCCGCCTCCAACTAGTGACATCACATCCTGCTCTCATCACAATTCTCACACATTCTTAATAAAAGGTTTAACTTAAAGGGACATAATACTCATATGCTAAATCACTTGAAACTGATGCAGTATAACTGTAAAAAGCTGACAGGAAAATATCACCTGAGCATCTCTATGTAAAAAAGGAAGATATTTTACCTCACAATCTCCTCAGTTCAGCAGAGTAAGTTCTGTGTAAAAAGTTATACTCAGCTGTTCCCAGCTGCAGATAAAAAAAAAAAAAATGAAGAAATGAACAGCAGCCAATCAGCATCAGCAGTGCTGAGGTCATGAACTCTTACTGTGATCTCATGAGATTTCATAGTAAGCTTCCTTTACCTGATTGGTGAAATAATATGAGAGTTCACGAGGCTCATCCTCTAAGCCAGTGATTTTTAACCTTTTTTTTTGCCGTGGCACACTTTTTTACATTAAAAAATCCTGTGGCACACCACCATCCCAAAATTTTAAAAAAATCACACATTGTAGCCTAATATAGCATATATATATATATACACATACACACAAACACACACATACTGTATGTATTGTGCTGTTATGCCATGCCTCCTACAAACTACCCCTGCACTGGGAGTAAAAAACAAGCAAAGTTTAAAAAATATGTCACACTGTTGTCAGTCTGCCGTGGCACACCTGAGGATCTCTCACGGCACACTGGTTGAAAAACACTGCTCTAAGCTGTCCCGGGACAGACACACTAAAATGCTGCTTAGAAATCCTTTACAATGGGAGGTGGCTACTGAGGAACTTTTGAGGTAAAATATCTTTCTTTTTTACATAGAGATGTTCAGGTGATATTTTCTAGTCAGCTTTTTACAGCTATGCTGCATCACTTTCAAGTGTTTAAACATTTGGGTATCATGGCCCTTTAAAAATATAAAATAATTATATTTCCCCTTGGTTACTCCAAATCCTTGTTTGCCTAACTTCCTTGATTAGCCAACTTCCCTTACTTAAACAGACAATCTTACTTTAACAGATAACCAGTTTAAATGTTATAAAGTATATTAATATAACAATGTTTGTTCTACAAAGCTGGGGAATGGGCAGTAAAGGCGTTCTCTATCTTTTTAAACAATAACAATGTTGGTGTAGACTGTCCCTTTAAATACATTTTGGGTCACATTTGTCTGTTTTAACCAAATATTTTAGAAAACTCTGGTATTTGTTCTTTGGTTTACAGAAATAGATAAGAAGCATTTGTGTGTACTGAAGATTATAAGATAAGGTGTCTGATTTGCCTGCAAGTTCAGTACATTTTAATATGTTGTGATATAAAAAGAAAAAAGCCAGCAATCTAATATATACAAATAAACTTAAAGGTGAATTGTGTTATACATTTTATACTCTGCTGCTGCTGGCATAATAAGCCTTTGAAAACAGGCAATTTACACTGTCCCTTTAAATAGTTGAAATGCTGGAAGCACAATTATAGTTGCTCATTTTGTCACCGTAAAAAGACTTCAGTTTATCTGATGTCACAGTCATACCCCCAAGACATGCGCACTAGAAACAACTCGCTGCACTGTTTTACAGGAATTTCCCAGCAGCACCCGGGGCTTTCGCTTTGAGAGAGACGAGCGCGTATAAAGCTTGTTTCCTTATTTAAATCTCTGTATGTTTTGTGCTATTATACAAACATACACGTTGTGGTTAAGTTGTCGCTTTAATCAACTTCAGTAAATAACAGCGTCTTGAGTTGTCACCCTCAGCTTATTAGTTTGTGCAGACAACTACTTCATTAACTTTCAATAAAATTGTATTCTGCATGTAAAACGTATGTTTATATGATAACTTATTATAAATTTTTGTAAGCCGGCGATGTAAAGCGGGCTGTAAAGTAAGTTCCAAAAAAAAGAATTAACACCGTAGAAAGTAACGTCGCAAATAATTCGGTTATAGAAATTAGTGAGTCTAATGTTTTAGATTTGCGCATTGTGTTATTGCAAAAGGTTTCAGTTTTTCTGACGTCAGAGTCAGACATGCGCAGTACAACAACTCGCTGCTCTGTTAAGTAATTTCCCAGCAGCACCCGGAGCGTTATCTTGTAATCCTTATTTACATATCTATAATGTTTTGTGTAATTATATAAATATACAGGTTTGTGTTATTAAGCTGTCACTATGTTATTAACATCCGTAAACAAAACATTATTGACATCAGCAATGAACCTCGTCTTCATTTTCTCACCCTCAGCTATTAAGGTTCTTCAGGCAAACTCTATCGCTGTTTCACAGCAACATATAGAAATAGAGAGTAGAGCAGGTAACATCCAAAACAGTAGATGGATTAATGAATTTCTCGCATTTTTTAAGATGCGGTCAGTCGTAATCATTAGTGGGGTATAATATAATGACACTAATATATAGTGATATACAGCGCCCTCTATTGGTTGATCGTGATATATTGTATAGCGCTGTGTATTGGAAATATTTAAGTCAAGTCTTTGATGATAACTGTGAGTAGTTTCAAGAGATGTGCACTACTAGATATACAGTCACTTCTTATATAAATTAAACTTATAGGTTTATTAATCGACATCAATCTTAAAAACAGAGCTAAAGCATGAATTTGCTAAGTTAATATAAGATAGCTATTCACTTTATTGTACTTGAGGAGACTTTGGAATGTATATAAATTACATATAAGAGCAGACAACATTATCAAGAAGCAGGCAATTTACACTGTCCCTTTAAATAGTTGAAATGCTGGAAGCACAATTATAGTTGCACATTTTGTCACTGTAAAAAGGATTCAGTTTCTCTGACGTCATAGTCATACCATCCAGACATGCGCACTAGAAACAACTCGCTGCACCGCTTTAGAGAAATTTCCCAGCACCACTTGGGGCTTTCACGTTGAGAGAGATGAGCGCGTATAAAGCTTGTTTCTTCAAACTCAGTAAATAACAGCGTCTTAAGTTGTCACCCTCAGCTGTTTAGTTTCTGCAGACAACGACTTCATTAACTTACTATAATGGGTGCGTGACGTGTTGCATGGTTACTTGGTAACAATACAGTTAGCATGTAAGTTTGGAAGCCGGCGATGTAAAGCGGGCAGGTAAATAAGTGCAAAATATGAAATATAATTTACTTCGTTCTAAATAGAGCATCTCACAAATAAAGATTCTAAAGTCAATAATCAGTAAACTACTGTAGAAAGTAACGTAGTTAATTCTTTTTTAACAGATATGGTCTATAGCAATTGGTGCCTAGTGGTTTAGATTTGCACGTTGAGTCTTCGCAAAAGGCTTCAGTTTTTCTGACGTCAGAGTCAGACATGCGCACTACAACAACTCGCTGCACTTTTTCTGAGTAATTTCCCAGCAGCACCCGGAGCTTTATCCTTATTTACATATCTATAATGTTTTGTGCTATTATACAAACATACACGTTGTGGTATTAACCTCTTAAGGACAAATGACGGAATTTTTCCGTCATAAAACAATTGAGCAAACTGTAAGTTGTGTCCTTAAAGGGTTAAGTTGTCACTTTATTATCAACCTCAGTAAATAACAGCGTCTTAAAGTTGTCACCTTCAGCTTATGAGTTTCTGCAGACAACTACATCATTAACTTTCATTTCTATTTATTGTATTGCTAGTAAAAATATTGAGTCTGCTAAAATAATAAACACTTAGGTTTTAGTGGTCAGTGATGTAAAGCGGGCAGGTATATATAAGTCCAAAAATGTAATGAACGCTAGAAATTAATTTCGTATGGTTGATCAGATATTGTCTATGTAAATTAGTGCGTCTTATAGTTTGGGTTCGCAAAAGGCTTCAGTTTCTCTGACGTCAGAGTAAGACATGCGCACTACAATCTCTCTGCACTGTTACTGAGCGATTTTCCCAGCAGCACCCGGGGCTTTATACTGTAGCCTTATTTACATTTCTATAATGTTTTGTGCTATTATATAAATATACAGGTTTGTGCGATTATATAAATATAATGGTTTGTGTTATTAAGCTGTCACTACGTTATTAACGTCAGTAAACAAAACATTATTGACATTAGCAATGAACATTTCTTTTCTCACCCTCAGCTATGAAGGTTCTTCAGGCAACTCCATCGTTAAGTTTACAACACAATTTGAAACAGAACTGCGAAGAAGAGATTTGTTAATTTTTTCCAAATTTTTGTAAGCCGGCGATATAAAGCGGGCTGATGTGTGGCGTAACGTTAGAATTAAAGGTTATTAATAACCGGTGCCTTAGTAACGGAGCTGATTGAGAAGATCTACAGCTCAGATTGGTGGATTCTTGTTCTGTGAAGAGACCGAACTTAGTAAAAGAGCGAACCACGTCACTTCCTGTGACGTTTCATCAGCTGTTGCTCTCATTTTGCTCCTAATACTGAGCTGAGGGTGAGAAGTGAAGACGATGTTCATTGCTGATGTCAATAATATTTTGTTTACTGAGGTTAATAACAAACCTGTATATTTATATAATAGCAGAAACCTGTATATTTATATAATAGCAGAAACCTGTATATTTATATAATAGCAGAAACCTGTATATTTATATAATAGCACAAACCTGTATATTTATATAATAGCACAAACCTGTATATTTATATAATAGCACAAACCTGTATATTTATATAATAGCACAAACCTGTATATTTATATAATAGCACAAACCTGTATATTTATATAATAGCACAAACCTGTATATTTATATAATAGCACAAACTTGTATATTTATATAATAGCACAAACCTGTATATTTATATAATAACACAAACCTGTATATTTATATAATAGCACAAACCTGTATATTTATATAATAGCACAAACCTGTATATTTATATAATAGCACAAACCTGTATATTTATATAATAGCACAAACCTGTATATTTATATAACAACACAAACCTGTATATTTATATAATAGCACAAACCTGTATATTTATATAATAGCAGAAACCTGTATATTTATATAATAGCACGAACCTGTATATTTATATAATAGCACAAACCTGTATATTTATATAATAGCACAAACCTGTATATTTATATAACAGCACAAACCTGTATATTTATATAACAACACAAACCTGTATATTTATATAATAGCACAAACCTGTATATTTATATAATAGCACAAACCTGTATATTTATATAATAGCACAAACCTGTATATTTATATAATAGCATAAACCTGTATATTTATATAATAGCACAAACCTGTATATTTATATAATAGCACAAACCTGTATATTTATATAATAGCACAAACCTGTATATTTATATAATAGCAGAAACCTGTATATTTATATAATAGCACAAACCTGTATATTTATATAATAGCAGAAACCTGTATATTTATATAATAGCACAAACCTGTATATTTATATAATAGCACAAACCTGTATATTTATATAATAGCACAAACCTGTATATTTATATAATAGCACAAACCTGTATATTTATATAATAGCACAAACCTGTATATTTATATAACAACACAAACCTGTATATTTATATAATAGCACAAACCTGTATATTTATATAATAGCACAAACCTGTATATTTATATAACAGCACAAACCTGTATATTTATATAACAACACAAACCTGTATATTTATATAATAGCACAAACCTGTATATTTATATAATAGCACAAACCTGTATATTTATATAATAGCACAAACCTGTATATTTATATAATAGCATAAACCTGTATATTTATATAATAGCACAAACCTGTATATTTATACAATAGCACAAACCTGTATATTTATATAATAGCACAAACCTGTATATTTATATAATAGCATAAACCTGTATATTTATATAATAGCACAAACCTGTATATTTATATAATAGCACAAACCTGTATATTTATATAATAGCACAAACCTGTATATTTATATAATAGCACAAACCTGTATATTTATATAATAGCACAAACCTGTATATTTATATAATAGCACAAACCTGTATATTTATATAATAGCAGAAACCTGTATATTTATATAATAGCACAAAGCTGTATATTTATATAATAGCACAAACCTGTATATTTATATAATAGCACAAACCTGTATATTTATATAATAGCACAAACCTGTATATTTATATAATAGCACAAACCTGTATATTTATATAACAACACAAACCTGTATATTTATATAATAGCACAAACCTGTATATTTATATAATAGCACAAACCTGTATATTTATATAATAGCACAAACCTGTATATTTATATAATAGCACAAACCTGTATATTTATATAATAGCACAAACCTGTATATTTATATAACAGCACAAACCTGTATATTTATATAACAACACAAACCTGTATATTTATATAATAGCACAAACCTGTATATTTATATAATAGCACAAACCTGTATATTTATATAATAGCACAAACCTGTATATTTATATAATAGCATAAACCTGTATATTTATATAATAGCACAAACCTGTATATTTATATAATAGCACAAACCTGTATATTTATATAATAGCACAAACCTGTATATTTATATAATAGCACAAACCTGTATATTTATATAATAGCACAAACCTGTATATTTATATAATAGCACAAACCTGTATATTTATATAATAGCACAAACCTGTATATTTATATAATAGCACAAACCTGTATATTTATATAATAGCACAAACCTGTATATTTATATAATAGCACAAACCTGTATATTTATATAATAACACAAACCTGTATATTTATATAATAGCACAAACCTGTACATTTATATAATAGCACAAACCTGTATATTTATATAATAGCACAAACCTGTATATTTATATAATAGCACAAACCTGTATATTTATATAATAGCACAAACCTGTATATTTATATAATAGCACAAACCTGTATATTTATATAATAACACAAACCTGTATATTTATATAATAGCACAAACTTGTACATTTATATAATAGCACAAACCTGTATATTTATATAATAGCACAAACCTGTATATTTATATAATAGCACAAACCTGTATATTTATATAATAGCACAAACCTGTATATTTATATAATAGCACAAACCTGTATATTTATATAATAGCACAAACCTGTATATTTATATAATAGCACAAACCTGTATATTTATATAATAGCACAAAGCTGTATATTTATATAATAGCACAAACCTGTATATTTATATAACAACACAAACCTGTATATTTATATAACAGCACAAACCTGTATATTTATATAATAGCACAAACCTGTATATTTATATAATAGCACAAACCTGTATATTTATATAATAACACAAACCTGTATATTTATATAATAGCACAAACCTGTATATTTATATAATAGCACAAACCTGTATATTTATATAATAGCACAAACTTGTATATTTATATAATAGCACAAACCTGTATATTTATATAATAGCACAAACTTGTATATTTATATAATAGCACAAACCTGTATATTTATATAATAGCACAAAACATAGATATGTAAATACAGGATAAAGCTCTGGGTGCTGCTGGGAAATTACTCAGAAACAGTGCAGCAAGTTTTTTCTCTGACATCAGAGAAACTGAAACCTTTTGCGATAACACAATGCTCAAATCTAAAATATTGGACTCCCTCATTTCTAGACAAAAACTGTTCAATCGAAGAATTTACGACGTTACTTTCTACAGTGTTTATCATATTCTTGAACTTATTTTTTAATTATTCTGCAAAATTTCCTGTATATAATGCCTTAATTGTAAGAAGGCAAAGAATTCTCTATTTGTTATATCAAATTCCTGTTTAATTTTTGTAAAGGTTTTACATTCCCTTAACTCTTTATCTATAACTTGTGTAACCATCTTAATTCCTTTCAGAGCCCAATTTTTAAAAATCTTAGATTCTAGTCCTGGAATAAAATGAGGGTTTCCCTGAATAGGGAGATATTTAGAATATAACACATTCATGTCTAACTGTCTAAGTATTTTTTGCCATGCCGTAATTACCGTCTGAATAGCAGGGAAACGTCTAATTTTGCGTGGACATTTATCAACAGGAATATGAAGAAGTGCACATAAAGAAAATGGATATATTAAGATTTCTTCTAGAGGTAGTACTGCATAATAATCAGCTCCCGTGTACTGCATAATAATCAGCTCCCGTGTACTGCATAATAATCAGCTCCCGTGTACTGCATAATAATCAGCTCCCGTGTACTGCATAATAATCAGCTCCCGTGTACTGCATAATAATCAGCTCCTGTGTACTGCATAATAATCAGCTCCCGTGTACTGCATAATAATCAGCTCCCGTGTACTGCATAATAATCAGCTCCTGTGTACTGCATAATAATCAGCTCCCGTGTACTGCATAATAATCAGCTCCCGTGTACTGCATAATAATCAGCTCCTGTTAACCAATCTAGAGCTACGTTCCCAAGACAAACTAGGTTATAAATCTCTATATTCCGTAACGCGAGTCCTCCTTCCCTCCTAAATAGTGAAAGTTTTTTATATGATATTGCCCTTCTTTTCTTACCCCATAGAAATTGTGTACTTGCTCGTTTAAATGCATTAAGCTCCTGTTTTTTTTTTATCAAAATTGGTCAATTTTGCATTAGGTAAAGCAATTTAGGAAATAGCAGCATTTTTATCACATTCATTTTGCCGGTTAAAGTAAGCTTAAATTTCGCCCACTTTTCCATGTCATGTTTTATTTTAAGAAAAATTGGAGGATAGTTAAGATCGTAAAATTCTTTGAAATTAATCGATAATTTAATGCCCAAGTACACAAAACAATCTTTTGCCTCTTTGAAAGGGGAAGATTGCAACAAATTCTTATTTTTACTTAGCCAGTAAATTTCTGATTTTAAAGAATTGACTTTATAACCTGCAAAGGTCCCCAAATCTTGTAATATTTGAGTTAAAACTGGTATATTCTTTTTTGTGTTAGATACTAACACTAATAAATCATCAGCATATAGCAGTGTTGTTATTCTTCTTTTGCCCAACTTGACCCCGTCCAACTCTTTCCTTAACTGTATGAGAGATTAAACAAGTAAGGAGACAGTGGACACCCCTGTCTTGATCCCTTGTGTAAAGTAAAATATTCTGAGAGAGTGTCATTCACAATGACGGCCGCCGTAGAGGATTTATATATTGAGCAAGTGAATTGCAGAAAAGGACCCTCAACTCCATACTTCCTTAATGCTGTGAACAAATGATCCCATATGATGGAGTCAAAAGCCTTTTCTGCATCAATTGAAACTATTGCTGCTTCTAAGCCTGATGTAGTATATTTCTTATCTGATTGGTTTTGAAAGAAATTTAATATTAACTGAAGTTTACATAAATTTCGCGAAGAATTTCTGCCCGGCATAAAACCCACTTGGTCTTTATAAATTAACAAGCCAACAAGAGATTTGAATCTTTGGGCAATTATAGACATCAATATTTTATAGTCGCTGTTTAAAAGCGAGATCGGCCTGTAGGAACCGATCTCTTCTGGGTTTTTATTTTTTTAAGGATCAAAGCTATCAGAGATGTGGCAAAATACTTTTGAACATGGGGCATTCTTGATAAAGTATTGATTAAATAAGGATGTTAGCAAGGGTGCAATATCTTCAGAAAGAATCTTATACAACTCCGCAGGAAGTTGATCTGGCCCTGCAGCCTTATTAATTGTCAATTTTTTAATTGCATTTGTTACCTCTAACACCGTAATAGGAAGGTTCAGTTAATCTAATCTAGCTCTTTCTAACCTTGGGACCTGTATTTTCCCCCAAAAATCCTTTTTGATTTGCATATTTACTGCGGTCTCTGCATATACTTCCTGAAAGTACCAAGATATATAATTTTGAATTTCTTTAATATTGGTAATTCGACCTGATAAGGTCTTAATAGGTCCGATTGTGTCCCGCCTTTTTTTTAAATTTAGTTAGATTTGCTAAAAATTTCCCAGCTTTCCCTCCATGCCTAAAGAAAAAGTACCTCTTCCTAAGATCAGCTTGTGCCACTTTTTGTGCTAAAAATATTTATCTTTCCTTTTTAACTTTTTGGTAGGCTGCCCATAACACCCTTGAGGGGTCACTAATGTAGGAATTATATACATTACCTAACTGAGAAGCAAGTTCAGTATCTCTAGACAGGTATTTACGCTTTTGGACTACCAGGTATGCTTTAATTTCACCCCTTATCGCCTTGAAAGTCTCCCATAAAGTTTCTAATTTGACCTCTGGTGTTGAATTAATCTGGATAAAATCCGTCCATTTTATTTTTAACCATGCCTCAAATTGGGTATTTGTCATAAGGTATCTGGGGAAGAAAAACTTATTAAAATTACTCTCTTGTGAACTAATCATTTTAAGATTCAGTGTAATAATAGCATGATCTGATATGATTGTTTCTTGTATTTCAGATTTCATCTCTAACCTTAACATTTTCTCGCTTACTAAAAAGTAATCTATCCTAGACATTGTACGATGTGTGTGTGACTCATATGAAAATTTCCTCATATCTGGGTTTTGCACCCGCCAAATGTCTTTAAGGTATAATGAATTACAAAAATTCCTAACATTTTGACTTCCTGTTTGCTATTCCTATTTAATGAGGGTTTTAATCTATCTAGCGTAGGATTCCAAGCTAGGTTAATATCACCTGCGACAATCAAGTTATCTATAAAACTAGATATCAATTTATGCTGTATATTTGCTCAAAAGGCATTATCTATTTTATTAGGGCCATATACATTACACAGTGTGAGCTTTGTTCCTACTATTTCGAGCTGAACAATAAGATACCTTTCTTTTGGGTCTAACTCCTTACTTATGATTTTATATTAGAGTTTTTTGTGAAACAGGAATGCAACTACCTTTTTCCTACTTGCACAAGGGGTATCCACTACTTCTCCCACCCAATCATACTTCAGTTTACTTAGTTCAAGCTCATTGAGGTGCGTTTCTTGAAGAAAGTCAATGTCTATTTTGTGTCTTTTTAACTGTGCCAAATTTTTTTTGCATTTTTGCGGAGATGTAATACCCCCAACATTCCAGGAGGCAAAATTCACTGTATTAATCATTTAAGGATATCAAAAAAAGGTCAATCCATCGGGAGAAGAGAGGAGGAAGAGGGGGGGGGAGAGAGAAATGTCAGTATATTTATAAGAATCTTAGCAGTACTCTCCAAACAATATGTGAGTATATGGCAGCGTTATAATTTGATATATTTAACAATCTTTCTTTAAACTAAACCCACAATCAAATATGCATATACTAATACAATAAAATTAATATAAATACCTGAGTTCTTTTTATTAGTAAATATCTATGAGCATATTGAAATATATATATTTGTAAGAACCAGAATATGAGTCAATATTATATGCGTTTAAAAGCTATTTAAAATATGCTATGCAGAGTTCATGCAAATTTATCTTATTCACAGTAAAATTTCAACTAGTTAATACAATGAGACTTAAAATCTTTAACTACTAACATCCAAATAATACAACTCTAATAGTGCTTAATTAACAATAGGGCAATATATACATATATATATTCAGCTATTTAGATGCAATTGATTCTAATACAATTCTAATTCTAATTAGGAATCAGGATACTAAAACTACATATATTCTTACTGTAAACCGTTACTTTAACAATGTCTATTTATTTAAGCTGGAACCAATTCTTAGTTACTTATAATTAAAATCAATTCTAAGATATATATAGATTCTATATTTTGCACAGATGAATTATTTAGCATGCAAGAGACAAACTTATACGTTATATATAGGACTATGAATATAAGCAAAAATATAGTCTGCTCTTTAAATCTATCAACTGTAATTTAAACTGCAGTAACTATGCATATATTTGTGTATTTGTGTTAAAATATTAATTGCAACCCTCTTTCTTTATATATATATATATATATATATATATATATATATATATATATATATATATATATATGTTACCAAAATGATCAAAATTGATAGTTCAGTTACCAAGAACTCCTTGTTTCATCTCAGAAGACAGATAAGTAAATTTTGCAATCAATGAGAAAAGGCAGTCAGCTTGCTCAGAATGAATGTATTTCGAACGCCCAGCAGTAGTATAATTCAAGTCAGCAATCTGTGTCTCTTTCACTCTCCTGCTTATACTTATATAAGTTTTCATTCATTTATGAAACTATGGGGGTGGCCCTACAACATCTGACCATTCCATTGGTTAGATGGGATGTCTATTTGGATTGGCCCTCAGTCACCATGGAAACGCATCTTTTAACAGTTAAATCCCTTAACTGTCATACTGGGTTCCGGCCCTCGGGTGGCAGTAGACACATACAAACAGATTCACCTGAACATTTCTAACAGTGAAAGAGATGATTTATTTAAAATATGTAATAACTGCCATAATTTCTTGTATGAATCCCTCACAATATCAATCACAGATGGGGCAGTCTCTGCTGAAGAAGGGAATCTAAATTTCTTTACCCTTCGAAACGCGTAAGATATTTGAGGAAGGTACATAACCTGTTTATGAACTGTTTTGTGCCTCTGTGACTCTGGAGCCTGTGATTGTTTTTTGAACTACGGATGTTTATTGGACTTCTGGGCTACAGTTTTTCTATGTGCTTTCATCATACCTCATTAGTTGAGGTTTTTTATGTGAGTGTAACTTATTGTGTGTCAATTGATGTCCTATTAAAGCAGTTTTACACTATGTATGCTTTTTTGGTTCTCCTTATATGACACCTATACTGGAATTGGAAGTTACTACTCACTAAAGAGAGCACGAGGATTCTTGGAGGGTTCTACTATCAGTATTCCAAGACACAGAAGGCCACTTACTGGGAGACCCAGTTTATTGTTCTGCATCTATTCTACAGGAGGTGCCTTGCCCATCTATGAAAGTGCTACATTCTTACCTCATTTGATTGAGGTCCTTTGAAGTAAGTGTACATCTAATAGGGGAGTATCGTTTGAAGACTGTGTTCTCGATATTTAATGTGCTCTGGATCCTTCCATTTTTATTTTTATTTCTATTTCTATTTTTATGTTTATTATATTTAATTGTTTACTACTATTTGTATTGTTTTACCATATATTGTCACAATAGCTCTGTGTATTATATTTGCTTTGTTCTCTAGCTTGGGTTCTCTGCGCCACCCTGCTTCTTCCTACTTTCATTTCTTCTAGAGGGGTGATAGGTCTCCTCTGTTATTTGGGGTTTGGCAGCTGGATATAACTTGCTAGGATTTTATATATGAGGTGCTGGGTATATAATATATACATTGTGGCATAATTTTTATCTGATAGTGAGCGCCTAGGAGTGATCCAGTGGATTCTTTCTACTGGTTCATTTATCTTTTGTATATATATATATATATATATATATATATATATATATATATATATATATATATATATATATATATATATATATATATATATATATATATATATATATACATACATATAAATATTTAGACAAGTATATGTATGTATTTCTATGTTAAAGCCATTTGATGCCTTTTTTTCTAACACCTACGCCCTCATTTCTTTGAGCCCTTTTAACTTTTTTTGTGCAGTATTTTTTGTGAATAATTTTTATTAGATGGTGTTATTATAAGTATAACTGTACTATGTAATGTATATTTATTAGATAGTGTTATTATGTGTGTAACTGTACTGTGTAATGTATATTTATTAGATGGTGTTATAAGTGTAACTGTACTGTGTAATGTATATTTATTAGATGGTGTTATTATGAGTGTAACTGTTCTGTGTAATGTATATTTATTAGATAGTGTTATTATAAGTGTAACTGTACTGTGTAATGTATATTTATTAGATGGTGTTATTATAAGTGTAACTGTACTGTGTGATGTATATTTATTAGATAGTGTTATTATGAGTGTATCTATAATGGAAATAAGAAGGCGCCAAACATAGGGTGATATCGTCACTGATCGGTACACGCTAAGGTAGCAGGCAGATGGAATACTTACAAACAGAGCGGCACCACGATGTGCCTAGTAACACAGACCGGGACCTCAACTGTCGCCCAGAAGACCAAACAATGATGAAACAGCTCTGTGTAGCCGAGAAACGCGTTGCTGATTTTAAGGACATTTTTTTTTTTTTAAATATAGTTTGGCACAATAATAGTATATTACATTTGCAAAGAATAACTGTACTGCAAGACAATTCTAAACAGTTTCACATCTTTTAGCCATTAATATATTACCGAAAAACCAACTTTTTATATATTTTTAATAGCAACATAATAATTGTAACTGTTATTCCAGTCTCTCGTGTCATGGCACCTTCTAAGAGAACCTTGTAGTTACATAATGACCTAAATATATAATAGACTGTATTAATACAGACAGATCAAAATTAGTTTAACCCTTCTCTATTGACTAGAATTCTATTACTTTGCCTAGGGAGGATATTCATATGTGGGAGAGGATAGGAATTCTAATGTACAGAGAAGTAGAGGGGGGGGAGGAGGAGGAGGAAGAGGAAGAAAAAAAAAACAAAAAAAAACAAAAAAAAAAAACAAACAAGGGGGGGGGGAGTAAGGTTTCTCATCGATTTCCTGTTTCTTTAGTGGGGAATGTGGGAGGCAGGAAGATATATGACAGTTACCTCTAAGGTCTAGCTTCTTCTAGCTCTATCCACCGACTCCAGATCATGAAGTAAGTGTCTAGTTTATTCATTGAGCTATATACATATTTCTCCATGTTTTTAATGTATTCAACAATATCTTTTACTTTCTTCAACGATGGGGGGAAGGCTGTTTCCATTCCCGAGCTATAGCTAATTTTGTGGCTACTAGGACATAGATAATCAAAGCTCTATCATGTTCTGAGCACTCTAGATTGCCCTGATGCAGGAGACCCATGGGCGGGTGTAAAGGAATGTACAATCCCATATCATTAAGTAGCTGCGAAACATGTCTCCATAATCCTGTGATTCTAGGGCACTCCCACCAGATATGGATATGAGTACCTACATTACCACAATTTCTCCAGCAGAGGGGCGAAGAAGACCTATAGTATTTATTTAGAGATACCGGGACAAGGTGCCATCTAGTGACCATTTTATAGTACAGCTCCCATAGTGTTGCACAGTGCAGATATCTTTTGGATCTACCTATCTCTCTCAACCAGGTGTCTATCTCTATATCTACCCCAAACTCTCTTTCCCATGCTCTAAACTGGTTTAGTTTGATTGGCTCTGTTGGGGATAATAGAAGGTTATAGTTAAATGAGAGAGTTCTCTTAGATGTTTTATGGGCATACCACCTATATTCCCATTTATTCATTTCCCTCACCATCTGTCCAGTGAGGCCCCATGATCTCAAGAAACTAACTAGTCTGAGGAATTCAAAATGTAGGGAGTTAGGAAGAAAAAACTTCAGTTTAGCTTCCTCAAAAGAGATTGGAGAACCTCTATTCAGAAGGGCCTCAATTGGGAGTTCTGCTGTCTTGCCCCAGGCCCTAATATGGGTCTGGGAAAGAGTGATCAGGACACTTCGGATACTATGGGCTGGCGAAGGGTGCGGGGAAATGGATATTACGTTTTTTTTTATCCCAAAGTTTTAAAGCATCAATCAATAGTGGGTGATATATTTTCAATGTTTGTCTCATATGTGTTGGGATCCAAGGTAGGTCCGACAAAGAGATTCCCTTGGGAAGTAAGGTGTCACAAATATCTCAGGATTCAGCCGCTAAGGAGTTAACTTTGTGTAGCTGGCACTCAAAACAGTTATTTGTTTTCAAGAAGAATTGTGTTTGTATTTTCTTTGAAGTGCCAGAACCCCCTAAATAGCCACCAAATGTTAGTGTGTATGCATTGGGTCATAAAGTCACTGAAACTCTTAGTCACAGAGATACACAGGATAAAGTTTATGGCTTAAGCTGTCAATAGAATGCCTGATGCAAAACAGGCCCTTCATTACAAAAACTGACCAGGTCACTGGCAGGACATTGGTATATTATGTACATATGTGGGTTAAAAGTGCTATAACCTTAATGGCAGGTAAATATGACAACCTATGGCATATTTGGTATCAAACCGAGTCTCTCAATAAACCTAAAAGGTTCTAGACATGTAAATATAGAAATTTCTTACCTAGCAGAAATTATACTGGATTGTATAATTTCAGGCAAGAAATTAGTCTATTGAAGGTTGTAAAGACAGGGGGGTTTCTTAGCACGCCCAGGAGGGTGTGGTTAAGCTACCTGATCTCTGAAAAGTAGGGTTTAAGAATCTTATTTTTTAACAATAAGATTGTCATTCTTACAAGGGAGCTGCTGTACAGAGTAAGGAGCCATCTTCTTATGCCATTCCCCTGGCGCAGATCTTGAAGCTAGTAAAGTATTCAAAGATAAAGAAAAGAACAGAGGCAGGGCGCATCCCCTCTAAATGTAATATGTTTTTGACAGGCACAAATTTATTAAAATATACAATTTCAAACTCACACATTCAAACCTCAAACATGTGAGGTATGTTCAGGCACTGGGAGAACAACTTTCTGGGTCTCTCAAGGCAAATCTGTAGCAATGTATTTGATACAGCTCACTTGGTCTGGAGGTTTTAGATGTTAGTTCCTCACTAGTGATGTCCAGTAACAGAGACTCCTACGGTCCCAAAATTGTCCCCAGAAAGGGATTAAAAGTGTTCCAAAACACACCAACAGTTAATAGTTCTGTTCAAAGTATATGTAAATACAGTTACCACCACGCTCAGTCTTCTGAACAGCTGAGGCGCAAGAAAAAAGCCAGCTTGCTTGCGGTTACGATAGCTGAAACGGCTGACGTGGTGACGTGATGCGGTGGGCGTGGCCTTACGCGTTTCGTAGGGAATCTCCCTACTTCGTCAGAGGCTGCCCACTGTAACCACCAATGCATCTTAAATAGCAATACCTGAGGCCACCCTATTTTCCGGAACTGCCCTTAGGTATATCTGAAACCATATTTGTTAAGGGCAACATGTGCATACATTTCATATATTTAACACATTGAAATAATTTGATCATTTTGTCGCCCGTATTTTAAAAATATATGATAAAGGATAAACAAATGCATGTCTAGACTGCTAAAAAACATACATGTTAAACACAATATCACCAGTGACAATATCACCAGTAATTACAGTTAATCTAAAATTCCAAAGGAGTGCATTATTTATTATTATTTTAAAAACCGCATTTCATTACACTTCATACATTTTTATTTATAAATAAAACATATAATAATAATAATAATAATAACCTTTAAAAACCCTTATAATATACCTGAAATGGTAATCATAACTCAGTCACACATATATTTTATAGAAATTACAAAAAATAATTTAAGTTCCGTTCAATCTAAAATTAAAATTAAAACGTCGTTACTTTCCTATTAATTAAAGGTCAACCCAGTATTTATAGTGTTGAAATTCCTTATCTCAGATCTGTATGTGAAAATACTTTGTAACATATAATCTACAACTCATGATTTATAATCTATAATTTATATATAAAAAACTATATCATATTGCGTATACTCCATACATAAATTAATTAATATGAGATATGAAATAAAATATAAAAAATTCAATGTGTATACCCATTCACTAGATTACACCCTACTACAAACTAATGTGAATACATATGTAAGTGTAAGTGGTCTAAAATTAGGAATGGATATTTATGACAAGTCGGTATGAAAAGGAGGAGGGCACAATAAAATGACATCTATCCCAAAAGGGACAACTCATATCTCGCCACTAGTGTTCCCAGAGTCCTAATCCAATAGGTTTCTCTTCTTCTAAGGGCTATCAATCTGTTACCTCCTCTTATATCAAGTTTTACTCTCTCAATAGCCTTAACCTGTAAACTACTTGGATCTTTGTTGTGGGCTTCAGAAAAATGTGCTATAACCCCATGGGACAAAACACCTTTTTCAATGTTAACAACATGTTCCCTAAAGCGGGTTTTTAAACTTCTTTTTGTTCTTCCAATATATACTTTCCCACATGAGCAAGATAAATGATACACTACATGTGTGGTTTTGCAATTTAAGGATTCTTTGATTGAATAAGTTTTATCATCTCTTAAAGATTTAAATTCCGTATTCACCTTGTCCCAGTGTAAGCAACTTAGGCAGTTTTTTCTTCCAAATTTGAAAAAACCGGAAGCCCGTTTCTGTAACCAATTCTTACACTTAGCTTCTTCTCTTAGTTTACTGGGAGCTAGAATATTTTTCAAATTGTCATTTTTTTTAAAAATGATATGTGGTCTCTCAGTTAAAACTTCTTTTAAAATCGGATCTTGTAGTAAAACTGGCCAATGTTTTCTAAAAGATTTTTCAATTTGTCTAGAGGCTCTATTGTATTTGGTTATGAACAGGGGTTGATCTTTCATTTCCTTAGTCTTTCCGGGATTTTTGTCTTTTTTTGTTACCAGAAGGGTGTTTCTTTCTATTTTCTTGGCTCTAGTATACGCATCTGATATTACTATAGGGTCATATCCTTTGCTTATGAATCTCTTCTTAAGTGTTTCTGATTCTTTCTCAAAAGTTGTTAGATCTGTACAATTTCTCCGAACCCGTTGAAATTGCCCAAACGGTATATTTCGGATCCATTTGGGGTGATGTCCACTAGTAGCATGTAAATATGCATTAGTGTCAGTCTGTTTTCTGAAAAGGCTAGTGATGATTTTATCTCCTCTATGGGACAATGTTAGGTCCAGGAAAGTTATATTATCACCATTATGTCATTCAGTGAATTTTAAATTTAAAAAATTCTGATTTACATGTCTGACTAGCCCTGCTACTTCTTCTGATGTGCCATTCCAAATTACGAGGACATCATCAATGAAGCGAAACCACTTGACAATCTTATCTTTAAAGGGATTATTCGTATAAATATACGAATCCTCCCACCACCCCATGTACAGATTAGCGAAATTAGGGGCGAATTTCATCCCCATCGCTGTACCTGTTTTCTGAAGGAAAAAATCTCCTTCAAACAGAAAAAAATGAAATCAATCGCATTCAAGATGAATGTTCTTTGTGTTAAATCTATATAACCAGTCTGTCTGAAATGGTATTCAATAGCTGCTAGACCTAGATCATGCGGAATGCAGGTGTATAGAGATGAAACATCTAAAGTTACCCACATCTATTTATCTTTCCAGGTACATTGTGAGAGCTGTGTTAAAATGTCAGTTGAGTCTCTCACATAAGACTGAAGACAGGGGACAATGGGTTTTAAAATGACATCCACATATTCAGACAATTTTGACGTGAGTGACCCTATTCCGGACACTATTGGTCGTCCGGGGGGATCAATTAAGCTCTTGTGGATTTTGGGGAGGTGGTAAATTATTGCAATTTTTGGTTCTACCACCTTTAGAAATTCAAATTCTGATTTTTCCAAAACCCCCAAATCTCTTGCTTTACAGATCAGGTCGTCATATTGTTCTTTAAAAACCTTTGTTGGATTTCTATTCAATTTCACATATGTGTCTGTGTCCCCTAGAAGTCTGTAGGCTTCTCTCAAATAGTCAGCCTTTTCCTGCAAAACTATTCCGCCTCCTTTGTCAGCTCCACGTATGACCAAAGAATGGTCATTTTTTAAATCATTCACTGCTTTCTTTTCCTGTAAACTCATATTGTGATTTACATGCAATTCTTTGTTCGTGCAAATCTGTTCTAGATCTTTTAATACGAGTTTGTTAAACACTGGTATGAAATTACCCTGTGCTTGTACTGGATAAAACGTGGAGTTTGGCCTTAGACCTGTATGGTTAACTTTTAGGTCCTTAGATTCAACTTCTAGGTCTTCTAATATCTGGATAAGATTTTGTGTGTTCTCTATATCACTCTCTAAATCTTCTACAAGTATTGTAGGTGTGTCTGAGATCAGAGATTCATCACAAACATTTGGTGATTCATTTTCTACACAAACAGACTTGTTTGAATTTTTCACATGAAATCTTTTGAGGGTTAGTTTTCTTGAGAATTTTTCAAGATCTATAAACAGCTCAAAATCTTTTGGATGATTAGTGGGTGCAAATGACAACCCTCTCTCTAGGATTCTTGTCTCAGTCTCTGTTAAGATTTTCTTACTAATGTTGAAAATCTTTTGACTATTCTCTTTCATTATTGCCATTCTCTCTCTTTTAGCCTTTTTGAGTTGGAGTCCCACTCCTCCTCTACATCCTCTTCTCTTTCTCCTCTTTTGGGGTTTCTCCCCATCGGGGAGTTGCACACCCCTAAAAAAGAAGAGGAAGAGGGGTGGTTGGATGATGGTTCTTGATAGTCATTTCTATTGCTTTTTATTTCTCTGTTCCCTACGTTTCCCAAATTTTGCCAATGAGGTAATCTGGGTCTTGCACCCATATCATCATATTCTCTAAAGTCTCTTGTGTTAGCATTATAGTAATTATTATTACCCTTATTTTTATTTGGGTGTTGGTATATCCTATCTTGATTATTCCCTTGTGGTTCCATCCTATTGTGCCCTCCTTCAAAATCCCTATACTCTCTGTTTGAAAATCTCCGCCCTCCAAAGTTTTGTAAAGTATTCAATTCTGTTTTTCTCCTTTTTATTTTAAAACACTGTTTGCGTGTGTAATTTTATTTGTAACAACTTTTTATTAATAATGCATTGTGCATAATATTTTTGGCATAATAAATAATTCCTTTATTAAGTTTGGCCTTTGTCTAATAATTGAACCACGTTACTGAAAGAGACTGGAATATTAGAACTGTATAATTTAGGTTATTTTCTGCTAAATTGTATTTCTAGAGTTAATGTGTAAAGTCTGGGGTTTTCCTTAAGATTTTCCCTTTAATAAATTTTAAGTGGTGGCAGCATTTGAGCTATAGGATTTTTAGTTTATTGTGGGTGGCATTACAAGGGAGTGTTGGGCATTTCTCTTACGTCTAGTACAGATTAAGGGAGTGCGAATTAACTCTTGCACCCACTAAACTGAATCACAAGCTTGCCTGGTGTGGCTAGATTGTGACCTATAGGTGACAGAAAAGGGGGCTGAAAACCCTTTCTGTGCCAAATAAGTGACTGGCGCAGGGTTGGATAACCTTGGTTCGTCACATAAGGATTGTTCGATCTCTTGCCATCTGTAAAAATTATCTTTGATGCTCCAGCCTAGAATGTGAGCGAGCCTCGCCGCATCGTGTTAGGAAAGGACACTTGGGGATGCTAGACCGCCCCTTAAGATAGGTCGTTGAATGATTGAGGATGCTATTCTAGGCCTTTTGCCCATCCAGATATAGGCATTAATGATGCTTTGATACTTATTCAGAAGGGGCCTAGGAACCGACAAAGGAATGCATCTAAACAGGTATGTCAATTTAAGGAGCAGGGACATTTTAATAGCAGCTATCCTACCTGTCCACGAGAATTCCCTAAATTCCCAACTCTCCAGTAGTTTCTTAAATTCCGACAGGCGATCAGAAAAATTTCTGGAAATCACGTCTTCTAGACAGGGGCTTAGATAAATACCTAAATGTTTGATAAATGTGGGAGACCAATTAAAGGCATATTTCTTTTTTAGGCTGTATAGTTGTGGGGTAGGGATACCAATAGACAAAGCCTCCGTTTTGGTCATATTTAATTTATAAAAGCTGCATTGTGAGAATCTCTCAATCGTTTTGAATAACGATGGTACAGAAATAGTGGGTGAGTAGTAGCGTAATATCATCAGCAAAAAGAGCTATTTTATGACAGGACTTTCCTATCCGTATTCCACTAATATCTTTGTTTATTCTTATGGCCTGAGCTAAGGGCTCAATGGAGAGGGCAAATAAGAGAGGAGACAGGGGGCACCCCATGTCTGGTCCCATTTAGAATATGAAATGGTTCCGATTTAAAACCCGGTCTAACTATGGCTTGCGGATGGTAATATAGGACATGGGTTGCTTTTATAAAAGCAGGTGGGAGTCCGAAGATCCAAAGTACTTCCCAAAGATAATCCCACCTGACCCTGTCAAACGCCTTTTCGGCATCCAGAGACAGGGCCAGGAAAGGGATCTCCCGAGCTTTGGCTTCAAACAAGGTAGATAAAATACGACGTGTATTATCTGGACCTTCTCGGTGAGGTATAAAACCTACTTGATCTATGTGAACAATCTCACCTATTATTCTAGAAAGTCTATTAGCAAGAATTTTAGAATATAGCATAAATCTATATCAATCAATGAGATGGGTCTGTAGCTTTGGCACAATTGGGGATCTTTATCGGGCTTTAAAATGGTTATAATTTCAGCTAATAAAAATTCCTCAAGGCATGAGCCTGTGGCCATAAATTCATTAAAGGTCCTAGTTAGGATAGGATAGAGCAGGACGCCAAAAGTTTTAAAAAACTTTCCCCGTGAAGCCATCCGGACCTGGGGCCTTGTCATTTTTTAATTGTCCTACTACTTGTATCACTTCCTCAACCGTAATAGTTGCGCCTAGAATATCTGAGGCTTTATCGTCTATTCTTGGTAATCCTAGCTCAGATATAAATTCCCGGATCTCTGGGATAGATAGGGTGCAAGGAACCGACTCTTCCTGTATATTATATAGGCTAGTATAGTAATTTTAAGGACATTTTAATAAAATTGTTTTTATAGTACCTCGTTGGAGTGGGTTTCCTTTTACCCTCCTATTTTAACCAGCAATTCCCAGTGTTTGTACTTAGCGTGTACCGATCAGTGACGATATCACCCTATGTTTGGCGCCTTCTTATTTCCATTATAGATCTCCTCTTCGCATTTGCAACCATCGGAAGAGCTGCCATTACTTCGGACTTTTTCTCCATCCATTTCTCCTTCTGTGAGCACACCTCTTCAGGGAGTTTAAAGCCCTGATATATTGTTCTCATTTGTTATTATGAGTGTAACTGTACTGTGTAATGTATATTTATTAGATGGTGTTATAAGTGTAACTGTACTGTGTAATGTATATTTATTATATAGTGTTATTATAAGTGTAACTGTACTGTGTAATGTATATTTATTAGATAGTGTTATTATGAGTGTAACTGTACTGTGTAATGTATATTTATTAGATAGTGTTATTATGAGTGTAACTGTACTGTGTAATGTATATTTATTAGATAGTGTTATTATAAGTGTAACTGTACTGTGTAATGTATGTTTATTAGATGGTGTTATTATGAGTATAACTGTACTGTGTAATGTATATTTATAAGATAGTGTTATTATAAGTGTAACTGTACTGTGTAAGGTATATTTATTAAAAGTGTAACTGTACTATGTAATGTATATTTATTAGATAGTGTTATTATAAGTGTAACTGTACTGTGTAATGTATTTATTAGATAGTGTTATTATAAGTGTAACTGTACTGTGTAATGTATATTTATTAGATGGTGTTATTATTAGTGTAACTGTACTGTGTAATGTATATTTATTAGATGGTGTTATTATTAGTGTAACTGTACTGTGTAATGTGTATTTATTAGATGGTGTTATTATAAGTGTAACTGTATTGTGTAATGTATATTTATTAGATGGTGTTATTATAAGTGTAACTGTACTTTGTAATGTATTTGTTATGTGTTTTTTGCAACTTTTTAGTTTTGCAAAACAGTTAACCAGACCTCTGAAGTCGCTGTAATCATTCTAGCGTAAATCATGATTGCCCTCAAGTGTCATCATTTACTTAAAACCCTTAACGGCTGGACTTATTTCCGATTTAAACATACAAGTCAAAAATTTAAATCACGCAATCAATTCATGCGATCGCGTGATTATAATGATGGGATTGTGTCTGGGGGAGTGCCTATGACGCTAGGCACGCCCTCCAGCCCGCTATCCCATTCAGGAAGCCCCTTTGGCTTTAGTACAGCCAAAAGAATATCACATTCTATGCTGTCCTAATGGTGTTAAAGCCCAGTGCGGTTAGGACGGAATAAAACATCCTAAGGGCGTTAAGGGGTTAAAATTGTAATACAAGCCCAATTACAATAGCACTCTATTCACAATCTGGTCCTATATGAGGGGAAGGTGCAGAGATGTGTCTGCCTGCACCGACTAGGAGGTCAGGACAACGGTGGTTTATAAGGTTCATAAGTAATGGGGAGCTAAACATTATTATACTTTATTAACAATAACATAAATCAATAACTGAATAAGATAAATTTTTTTACCACAAGAATATAAAGATTATTTACATTTTAAATTGTATATATATTTTTTTTTTTTTATATTTTTATTGAGGTGAAAGAAAAAGTAATACATAGTAACCACAAACATAGGCCTCCAACCAGTGGGGCGGTTTAGAAAAGTATACATTACTATTTATACACAGAGCGTTACATCAGAAATGGGAGGTGTACAAATATTTCTAACAATAAGAAACTAATAACCATGAGCAAATCCAAGAAATGTAATGTAATCTAAGTGGTTAATAAACCTGTGAATCGACCTCAGATTTTAAAGTTTATGGTATATAGGACCTCTTTTTAGGTCCTCACATCTGTATCTTCTTATTAAATTCAATAACATATAGGGTCAAAGATAAGCCCTTGTAGCTAGAGTGGTCCAAAGATAAGTGAATAGAGTATGGGGGGAGGGATTATTATATAGGGCCCTTTTAGGGTCCTCCAGACTATAAACATATACCTATATCATAGAAAAGTTTATCAACCACAACTATAATGAAGGACTCTTCTGTATTTTTTTTTTTAGGGGGTCTTTGATGGGATCTGTGTCCCTTAGCTTAATAAATAAGCTCCAAAAGGGGGGGGGGCGGAGCCTAGTAATATAGAATATAGGTAAAATAAAAAAAGCTGATGTCATCACCCGTATCCAGGCATGATCTAAAATCTGGTAAATAATTCTTGCAACATAGAATTTACAATTGAAACTGCAGCTGCAGCTCAGGCATCTATTTAGGAAACTAATATCAAGAACCCATATATAACTACAGATGGGCATGTTTAGGTGGCAGTTGGGCTAAACATTGCAATAATGGCTGAACAGTAAACCAGCTCTAATGATCTCTTTGTAGGAGACATGAAGGCCAACATGACTGCCTCTCAAATGTTTGTATATAAAGTAGTAATTTTTAACAATCAGCATTTAGGACATCATCTGATAGGGTCTATCAGTTACTAACAAACATAACAACAAGAATCTATATATGAGTGCAACTTAAAGTGTTAAGTGGGTGTAGGTGCCTTAATAAATTGTAGCATAAGGTAGCTAAGAACTCATATTAACTTTGAGTAATGGATGTTCTGATTGTCATGTAGTTTTGTAGGAGGGAATAAGTGATATCCATTAGTTATATAATATGGTGGTACAAATAGGCATCTATCAGTTCCTATAGCATGTGGAAGTGAAATACTCTCTAGACAGAGCGTGTCTTATCTTAAACGAGAATACAACTCTGCTGTCAATAGTAATAATAGCCTTTGTTAGTGTGCCCCAATATTATAGTGTTCAACCAGTCTGCACAAATTAAGTTAATTCAAAATGCAGATTGCTAATTTGGGCTATCTGATGTGGAGGTGGTACAGGGCGCAATTTGATCTAAATGAGGAGAACTATAGGATTGTGTATAAAACAACAGCATGTGTGAAAACTAACCATGGTACACGCTGCAACCAGCTTTAACAAAGAAGATTAACAGAGTATTGACCAGGTAAACATAAATTCTAAAACCCCATACACTTTAAACTTACTAAGTGTAATACACACTAATTATATATAGCTAGTGAATATTTTAAGGCCGTAGTTGACCGTTCGCCAGCCTAAACTTAGTTGAGGTAAGCTGCATAAGAGAAGCTAGCATGTCACGCACGCATAGCCAATATAAGGCCTGTTAAAGACCAATAGAACAACAGCATTAGTAAAAAGTGTGGAAATTATAACGCTTATATCTATCTACATGCAAATTATTTATGACCTATCCATGGGCATAGGAGGCAGAAAGTGAAACATAACTTATTACGTAGATTTATATGGCATTAAGATACCGCTGTATAGAGGTATAACGTAAAATTGTTTATAGGACTTTAATTGGGGTGTGTATACATTATGCCCTGAAATACAACGATGGAAGTAAACATTGTTCTTATTAGGTCACCCCGGCCGCAGGCAACCCAACCCAACAGGCACCCCAACAAAACAGACAAGCGTATACTAAAATATCCCAGACCTATTAGCGGTTCAAACATTAATCTACACACCCATATAGTAATACTACAGTGGCTAGCATATACACAAACAAATAGTTACACAAACTATTCAGTAATCTTATAATAAGTATGGAAATAAGAACAAAAAACATTAACTCGGACACATGACTAAACAATTAAAATAGGCATATAACAAAAGATTAATTGTCCAGCAGAAGCAGCACTTTGGTAATATTGATACCGTCTATTAATACTGTCTTGTACCAAGGCTTGCTCGTATTTATAAGGGGAGATTAATAAGTCAGCCCACACCCGCTTTTAGAGAGATGTATGAGTCCACGTGAGGGTTATGAACAAAGAAGGTATTCCTACATCTGAAGTATCCACAGCTCCCCTGTAGCTTTACATACCAGGTCCAAATGTTAGAGAACACCACTGCTCCCGGTGCATGTATTACACCTGTCGCTGTAAGGGCCATGTCCCCCAGATCCCAGCCCAGCCTACTACAGGGGGCCATGCAGTAGTTGGCCTGCTGATCAGAAAGTGTTGCCAAGAGTTTCCCCCGAGTAGATGCTTCGGTCACAAATTGGAAGTGTGTCTGATCTATATGCTTCTGGGCGGTCGAAACTTCCAGAGCAGAATAGAGAGTCTGATCCGTTGTTCCACTCGAATCAGATTGACTAGTAAAATACTCCGTTTCATGCTGCACAGTCTCACTATCTACCTTATCAGAGTGATTAGTTGTTGTGGGAGCCGTTTTCGAAGCACTCCCGAAATCATATAGAATGGGTAGCACACACTGGGGCCCCAGAGTGTCACAACCTTTATAGCCGGGTGTAGAGGTGTGGGAGTCTGCGTCAAATATCACAACCTTCGTTCCCCCAGGCTGAGTCAGCTGTTGAATTTCCCATTCGAGTGCAGATCTGCAGGCATCAAGGAGGTTGCTTATCTCCCCGACAATGTAGGCTGCTGATGCCATGGCGCGGTGGTTCAAAAGTTATCGCTATCGGTGGCAATATAGCGGCAATCAGTTAGACTTTTTCACAGATTGAACTCCTCGTGGCAGAAAAAATGGCCGCTCCTGAAGCTCCCGTTTAACCAGACAAGTCCCAGAGTGGTAGAGTTCCCTTCTCGGAACGCTTCACTTCTCGAATTTAGGTAGAAAGGTCACTGAAACCTATAAGTGTACAAAGCTGGTAGAGTAGAGGAGCCTCAGCGTTCTCTAAACTAGTTTATTTATATATAATTTAGCCGGAGCTGCCGTGATGTGCGACCGCTCTGCTCCAGAGTTGGCTCCGCCCCCCGATTATTTACATTTTAATTATCACCTGCAGTAGAAAAAAAATTCACAATTAAAAAACAAACAGGAAGCCACAAAAACTATCCCTAGTTGCAGGAAATGATGCAGGTCCGCCTGCAATAATTGTCCCCTGCATTTCTGGTTGGGAAAAAAACACTGCACAAGTGCAATCTGAAATAGCTAACTGAAAAATATTAAACATGCACTACTAAACTGTCATACAAGAAGACAGCTAAGTGGACAAGAAGAAAGCTGTGGGCGGAGCTTGGCGGACATTTTCATTTGCAAACAAACAATGTTTCATGTACTTCCTACAAGCTTATAGAAGTGGCAACCTTTGCGAGATGCTTGTTTGCTATGTAACAATAATTAATAAAGAATAAGTATTTGGTCTAGACAGTCGCGTTAACCCAACAAGCGTAAAATCTAAAAACTCTTTTTAGTCAGTCATTAATAAATAATTAATGAATTTAGGAAAGTTTCTCTATTTCAAATATTTTAATTCTAAATATATAAGCATATACATATATATTAAGACTAAAAACACCGTCCCCATTCACCTCTATGTAAAGGCACTTTCAGTGCAGTTTTTTTCAAACACCCACCATCACTTCACTTTAACCCCTTATAACTGCTTTGTGCAGTTTTTTATTAAAAAAATAAAAATGTTCATATTTTTTATTTTTTTAATGAACTGTCCACTTTATTTGGGGGGGGCAATTTGGGCAACTTTTAATCATTAACCAGAGGTCTGACGTCTGGTTAATTGCACTAAGTGTAAAGTGAAACTGCAAGCTTGCATGAGCATTAAACAGCCACTAGTAATTGCTGGTTATTTAGCGTGCCCGTGTAAATGGGCACATTTGAACCTTTACAGGTGCATTTTTAAATAGCGCTACGCTTATAATCTGGCCCTTAAAGGGACAGTAAACCTTAAAAATAATGTTATATAATTCTGCACATAGTGCAGAATTATATAACATTATTTAGGTGCTATAGCCATAAAAGCATTTTTACCGTTTAATTTGCTAAAATACGGCGCTTTAACAGACCCGCTCTCTGCTGAGCGGGTCTGTTATTTTTAGTCAGCGCATCGGGCCAGCTGTATAGTCACAGCCCGGCCCGACCGCGCCATAAGACTAAGTGCAGCTCGCTCCTGTCATAGCACCTAAATAATGTTATATAATTCTGCACTATGTGCAGAATTATATAACATTATTTTTAAGGTTTACTGTCCCTTTAATGAATTAGAGCAAATCATTTTTAGATTTGTGTTCTGTTAATTAGTGAAATCTGCATTTTATTGAAAATTCTCAAATACATGAAATAAACTTGGCAGGGAATAGAACAAAGGCGATAACGCGTTTAATAATTCTGAAATAATACTGATGATGAATGACTTTTTTACATTTTTAATGAGCAAGCAACATCAAATAATACAATTATATAATTTTGAGCAGGTTCTGTAAAAAAAATCTTTGCCAATAATTTTCTCCTTAACCCCTTAAGGATGTGAATAATTAATACAAATCCTACTGGATTCTAATGAGCTGAGTTCTACTAGATTAATAGTTTTGAGACGTCTGTACTTTCCTTGCTGTGACAGATACTTGATAAATGAACTCAACACAGACCTCAACGGAGCAATTGAAAGATTGTAAAGATGTTAGAGAGTAAAAAGGAACACTGTCTTCATTTATCAATAGAAGCACATGATATGTCTGCACCTGTCCACCCTTTTTAGATTTTTTTAAAAACAAGATTTGCATTATAGAGGGATTTTGAATCATAGATCATGCAAGAAATGGACTATAAACCCTTAGCTAGATTCAAAAAGACTCCTGATAAGGATAGCATTGCTCAACTGTACAGATCAATACAGGTCAAGCTATATGCAACCAAAATACTGCCATACAGACGTGTATTGTTGTACAGTGTTTCCCCAGGGCACAGATGGTAGCAGCATTGAAGAGCAGACAAGGGGTTAACCTACAGTGAAAAAGCACAATGAGGACCGTTCTTCATCCTGTCAGTAGGACCACCAACCATATCTTATTTCTAGTTTTTTTTACAGTCTCTCAGGTTCCCTTATTTATCTGCTATTAGAACACATTTCTCCCTTATTTTTTGCAACATGTAAAATCTTCATTTCACAAGTTTAATATTGTACTATTATATTTTGATGTATCTGATTGAATTTTGAAGTATCTGACTTTTATTTTTTTACTCTCACTGTGCCCTAAAAGACAAATAGAATCCAATGATTTGCAGAAAGTTTTTCAATGTATTAATCTAAACTGTGTCAATGACAAATTTTGTTGAACCAAACTGTTCCATATTGCAAAAATTTTTTTTTTACCCAGGGTCTTCTGGTCTCCCCCTGTCGGCAAATAGGTAAGAGTTTAAAGGGACACTAAACAGAATAGCTCATCTGTAAATGCATAATAAAGAGACAATGCAAAAGCACTTTGTTTAAATTTCAAATGATTCGTTTTTTTTAGTGACTCTGGAGGTTGAGGGGGCCATCACTATTTTGTGGGCAGGGTTGTGTTGAGAGGGGCGGAGCCACAAGTGGATAGTGGGTGGGATCATGGGCATGTCTGGTGATTGGTGGGCATGTCTGGTGATTGGTGGGCATATCTGGTGATTAGTGGGCATATCTGGTGATTAGTGGGCATGTCTGGGCTGACTAGGGGCGGGGCTAAGGGAAACTGCAAATCTTGACATATGGGCTTCTCAGATGGACAGGGAGGCAAAGTTCAGAGTAAGGGATTGTCCTTCTCAAATAGAGACAGCTAATTCTGACTCCCATGTCCATTCAAATTTAAATTTACATTAAATAAAAAATGTTTTATGTTAAGTACCACAATTGCAGAGTGCCAGGATTTTTAGTTGTCTGACCAGTGTGTGCATTGTTCTTTTTATTTAGACCACTTAAAACAGCATTTTACACTTTAATGTATTCCCAACGATCAATTGTCTTAGCTAGAGTGTATTCAAGTGTTTACAAATATCTCCTTTATCTTTATTTTTCATTTAAATAACTGATTTTGCCCTTTAAATCCACAACCTATACTGAAAACTTCAATGCTGCAGTACAGAAAAGCTATGTAAACTGGAGAAACTAGCAGAAAACAACTTCCAAGTGGGGGCTGACCCATTTGAAAGGGTGTTCCTGTAGTAGATTTAAATAAAAACTAAGGGTTTGTTTCCATTGAGCCGAAATTGTTTTTTTGCGAGGTCGTAAAAAGAAAAAGCTGCTGTCGGAAGCCATTATGGTTATCGCCAGTTTCTGATGGTACATTTCCATATAAAAAAATCCAATTACGCAGCCCATAGAAAATAATAGAAGACGAAAAGCGCAAATTTACACTTGGTTTCCATTGAAAGCGCAAACAGTTAAAATACTGTCGGAAGCTGTCAATAATATCTCAAACATTATGGCAAACTGAACTACTGTAGGTATAAAAGGGGGAAAAAAAGCTTTTTGAGGCCTCTTTTTCAAGTGGGAACGCATGGGACCAGAGTTCTTGCACTATTTTTGCAGGAGGAACTAAATTCCCTCTGGACAGAGAACAGAAACACTTCAGTAAGCACTGCTGCTGCTGGTGGGAGGAGCTGGGTACAGTCTGGTTAGGGGGATAGTGAGATCCTCTAGTAATGGGCAGTAACACTTCCTACAATACACTAAATGCAAGCCTGTTAGTGGTCCTGCTGTGTGATCACCTCGCAATGATTTTAACACATGGTGCTTACATTTTTGTGGGGCTTCCTCTGGGGTTATTTAGCTCCCCTCAGCAGAAACAGGACTATTGCACCTTACGTGGCTGAGACTCCGAGACAGAGGAGAATACTCAGGCACAAAGGCAGCCATTCAACCCTTCATTGGATTTAATTTGCTTTCAATAACCAAAGTGTATAGATTATATACATATAAATACAGTGTGTGTGTGTATAAAACAATATTAATTGTGAGGGGTGGAAATCTTGGTGAGTTCCCACACTTTTTTTTTGTAGGACTTTACCCCTGATTGAGATATTAAAGTTTTCAAATAATGCAAGTGTTTCACATTATACATTTATTGCTCTTTGTAATATTTATTGCTGGTCCGGGTATAGGAATAGTTGGAGTTATGCTCATTTTGAAATATTAATATGTATTTACATATAAAAATATAATCAAGCACATATTTCCATAATTCCAACTATGTCTATGCCTAGGACAGCACTAAATATTATAAATGTAATAAAACAAAACAAAATAGTCTATTTCATTAAATAAAACATTTTTCATTTCATTTTATTTTTTAATTAATTCAATGTATCTTTGTTTCTCTGTAGAGGTCATCAGAGGTAAGGAGTGCAGATGTTAAACGTAAATTTTATACTGTAAGGTTGGGTTACCCTAGCAACAAACTTGATATGGAGCGATTTTCAAAAAATCCGATGTCAGATGGAAATATTAACACAACGTTAACTTACACCTACACAAAAATGGCAACTGCATGCAATGTGCAAAATATTTCAATGTAAACCTGGTACTAATATGGAGCCATAAAATACTTTTAGCTGTCGGTCACTTCCGTAGCTTACGGCTCCATTTTTACTGACTCAATGGAAATGAGCCCTAACTCAACAAACAGCTACTTGCTTGAGTAATTTGCCGTTTAAGTAGTTTACGTACATATGGTGCATTTATAAATGCAGAATCATGCCATGAATTTATCTGAACACAAGAGGGCAGCATTGACCTTACAGTTTAGCAAAAAGCATGTTTTGACAATAAAAAAAAACATTTTTTTTTTTTTTAGTTTTGCAAGTTAACAAAGGTTAAGCAACATATTCTGTTATTCTACACATTATAAATGCTGGTGCATTTAAAAAGAAATATTGTTATCATTAGTCTAAACGAGTGGGCAGCTATTCTTTCTAATAATGCACAGACTTTTATACCCCCTGCTTGGCGTTATCAGATAGGGCCACTAATATGCATATTATAGATGGAAAACTAAATAGAAAATGCTCATTACTAAATACAACTAGTAATAAGAGATCGCGATTTTATTTAGAGGGTACAATAAGGTAAATCTACTTTTTATTTTATATTTTATAAGGTTCTAGTTTAACATTTCTCAGTAGATTAAAGGGATATCAGTGGATTTCAGTTTTGATCGGAAGCATATTGGCAATATATTTTATTTGTTTTCACTGCACACAGAGACTATGGAGCATACTGTTGGTTGAATGCACTTGAAATCAGAAACTGCACCTACTCAGAGAGCCAGTGGTGATGTAATATATATCATTGACAGATTGTGTCACCAATGGCATTCTGGGCACAGACTGTTTCTGAATTTAGGTGCATATGATGTACGGCTGTATCCTCTGAATGTCTTATGCTCAGTAACAAACTATATCATAACCAGTAATAGGTTGTATGTGGAGGACTTTTGCTAATACTATAACACTAATAATAATGTATTGCAAAATACTTCTAATCAAAACTGAATTGATGTGCATTCAAATTTTAAAGGAACGAAAGCACCTTGTAATCACAAGACTTTTCTTGCAAAAAATATACACAACAGCCATTTGTAAGAACTTTCTAAATAGATTCATACCTTCTTTATTGCAATTGATTTTAAAACATCACATCCCACACAACACATTGGAGGGGTAAATCCAGGATTGTTAGTTGAGTAGACATGGCAGTTCCTTATCTTATCACCTCTTCTGAGGCTGATTAGGGACAGATAATAAGGATTGTGAAGTCTGCCATGTGCACTTTAAACTTTTTTTTCTTAATGCTCAGAATTAAAGGGACATACATGTTAGAATGTTTTAATATTGCACTATTGCTTAAACAAATTGTTACAGTGAACTCCAGAGCAGCAATGCACCACTGGGAGCTAGCTGAACACATCTAATGAGCCAATAATAAGAGGTATATGTGAGTAGCCAACAAACACCAGCTGGTTCCCAGTAGTGTTTTACTGCTCCTAAGCCTACCAAGGTATGCTTGTCAACAAAGGATACAAATAGAACAAAGTAAACTTAATAATAGAAATAAATTGAAAAGTCTGTAAAAATGACATGCTGTCTCTGTCTGAACCATGAAACTTTAATTTGTGTGTCCCTTTAAAATTATTGTTAAAATGTCATGTATTTTTAGCTGTACTATCCCTTTAAATGCTAATAGGTTGATTATCTAACAATACAAATTAAATGCAACGTGTTATATCACCATTTCACACAAGGAGGTGTTTAAATTATTAAAAGAGAATAGAAAGGTCAAAAAATAAATCTGCATGGGTGCACTTCAATGTGAAATATAAGAATCTGCGCAATCTACTTCCATTAGGAAAAATGCTTAGAGTAAGTTGTTACTGTTTGTATGCAGCATATGCAGATATCCTGTAGGATTCAGACACTACATGTTCTCAGACAGTGGTCATGCAGTAGCTTGCATGACTTCATTACATACTGAGAAGTAATACACACCATTGCCAGCTTTCTCGTGTGGTGTTTAGTGCATGGGCCCTCACAACATATGTGCGTATGCTGCAGACAAATAGTAATAACTTTTTACTAGAAGCATTGGAAGTATTTTGCAAGAATGCTTATATTAAATGGAAATACACCCATGTCCATTTGAATTTTGACCTTTCTATCCCTTTAAAGGGACACTGAACCCAAATTTTTTCTTTCATGATTCAGATAGAGCATGTAATTGTAAGCAACTTTCTAATTTACTTCTATTATCAATTTTTCTTCATGCTCTTGCAATCTTTATTTGAAAATAAGGCATCTCAGCTAAGGAGCCAGCAAATTGTGGGTTCAGAACCATGGGCAGCACTTGTTTAAAGGTGCTGTCCAATCAGCAAGGACAACCCAGGTTGTTCACCTAAAATGGGCCGGCATCTAAACTTACATTCTTGCTTTTCAAATAAACATACCAAGAAAATGAAGACAATTTGATAATAGGAGTAAATTAGAAAGTTGCTTAAAATTGCATGCTCTATCTGAATCACAAAATAATTTTTTTGGCTACAGTGTTCCTTTAAGCAACCTGTACAGTTGCTTCCTGATCTTCATATCTGTGCTTTTGGATTCTATGAAAGGGTCAGAAACAGCAGCGGTTCCAGGTGGGTGCTGGGGGTGATATACACCCTTGTTTTTTACTCTTGTACCCCCATATCTCAGATATAGTTGCCCTGCATTGGTTAGGTAGTCCCTTGTTTTTACATCCCCGTCCACCCCATTCAGACTAAACAGAGAACGCTCATGCGTCTTTGTTTATGCTGGTATTAAAAACAATTACCTAGATTACGAGTTTTTTTGGTAAAGCCGTGCAGTGCTAACGCTCAGTTCCAGCTCACCGGTCACCTACAAACAATGCTGGTATTACAGGTTTTTTTCAACCCGGCGTTAGCCTCTAAAAAGTGAGCGAAGAGCAAAATTTATCTCCACACCTCAATACCAGCGCTGCTTACGGTAGCGGTGAGCTGGCTAAACGTGCTTGTGCATGATTTCCCCATAGGAAACAATGGGGCAGAATTGGCTGAAAAAAACCTAACACCTGCAAAAAAGCAGCGTTCAGCTCCTAACGCAGCCCCATTGATTCCTATGGGGAAAGAAAATTTACGTTTACACCTAACACCCTAACATGAACCCCGAGTCTAAACACCCCTAATCTTACATTTATTAACCCCTAATCTGCTGCTCCGGACACCGCCGCCACCTACATTATACTTATGAACCCCTAATCTGCTGCCCCCAACATCGCTGCCACCTACATTATAGTTATTAACCCCTAATCTTCACCCCCAATGTCGCTGCAACTATATTAAATGTATTAACCCCAGATCTGCTGCCGCCAATGTCGCCGCCACTATAATAAAGTTATTAACCCCTAAACCTAAGTCTAACCCTAACACCCCACTAACTTAAATATAATTTAAATAAATCTAAATAAAATAACTACAATTAAATAAATTATTCCTATTTAAAACTAAATACCTATAAAATAAACCCTAAACTAGCTACAATATAACTAATAGTTACATTGTAGCTATCTCAGGGTTTATTTTTATTTTAAAGGCAACTTTGTATTTATTTTAACTAGGTACAATAGTTATTAAATAGTTATTAAATATTTAATAACTACCTAGTTAAAATAAAAACAAATTTACCTGTAAAATAAAACCTAACCTATAATTAAAATAATTACCTAAACTAACTATAATTAATTACAATTAAATTAAATAAACTAAAGTACAAAAAACAAACAAACACTAAATTACAGAAAAAAAAATAATTACAAGAATTTTAAACTAATTACACCTAATCTAATCCCCTAATAAAATAAAAAAGCCCCCCAAAATAATAAAAATCCCTACCCTATACTAAATTACAAATAGCCCTTAAAAGGGCTTTTTACGGGGCATTGCCCCAAAGTAATCAGCTCTTTTACCTCGAAAAAAAAATACAATACCCTCCCAACTTTAAAACCCACCACCCACACACCCAACCCTACTCTAAAACCCACCCAATCCCCCCTTAATAAAACCTTACACTAACCCCTTGAAGATCACCCTACCTTGAGACGTCTTCACCCAGCCGGGCACAAGTGGTCCTCCAGAGGGGCAGAAGTCTTTATCCGATCCGGGCAGAAGAGGACCTCCAGATGGGCAGAAGTCTTCATCCAGGCGGCATCTTTTATCTTCATCCATCCGGAGCGGAGCGAGTCCATCTTCAAGCCAGCCGACGCGGAGCATCCTCTTCTTCCGACGACTCCCGACGAATGAAGGTTCCTTTAAATGACGTCATCCAAGATGGCGTCCCTTGAATTCAGATTGGCTAATAGGATTCTATCAGCCAATCTGAATTAAGGTAGGAAAAATCCTATTGGCTGATCCAATCAGCCAATAGAATTGAAGTTCAATCCTATTGGCTGATCCAATCAGCCAATAGGATTGAGCTTGCATTCTATTGGCTGTTCCAATCAGCCAATAGAATGCAAGCTGAATTCTATTGGCTGATTGGATCAGCCAATAGGATTTTCCTACTTTAATTTTATTAAGGGGGGATTTGCTGGGTTTTAGAGTATGGTTAGGTGTGTGGGTGGTGGGTTTTAATGTTGGGGGGTATTGTATTTTTTTTTTACAGGTAAAAGAGCTGATTACTTTGGGGCAATGCCCCGCAAAAGGCCCTTTTAAGGGCTATTTGTAATTTAGTATAGGGTAGGGCTTTTTATTATTTTGGGGGGCTTTTTTTTATTAGGGTGATTAGATTAGGTGTAATTAGTTTAAAATTCTTGTAATTATTTTTTTTCCTGTAATTTAGTGTGTTTTTCCCCGTACTTTAGTTTATTTAATTTAATTGTAATTAATTGTAGTTAGTTTAGGTAATTGTTTTAATTATAGTGTAGTGTTAGGTGTAATTGTAATTTAGGTTAGGATTTATTTTACAGGTAAATTTGTTTTTATTTTAACTAAGAAGTTATTAAATAGTTAATAATGATTTAATAACTATTGTACCTAGTTAAAATAAATAAAAAGTTGCCTGTAAAATAAAAATAAACCCTAAGATAGTTACAATGTAACTATTAGTTATATTGTAGCTATCTTAGGGTTTATTTTATCGGTAAGTATTTAGTTTTAAATAGGAATAATTTATTTAACTGTAGTAGTTTTATTTTGTTTTATTTCAATTATATTTAAGTTAGGGGGGTGTTAGGGTTAGGGTTAGACTTAGGTTTAGGGGGTTAATACATTTAATATAGTGGCGGCGACATTGTGGGCGGCAGATTAAGGGTTAATAAATGTAGGTAGGTGTCGGCGATGTTAGAGACGGCAGATTAGGGGTTAATAAAAATTTAACTAGTGTTTACGAGGCAGGAGTGCGGCGGTTTAGGGGTTAATATTTTTTTTGAAGTGGCGGCGATGTCTGGTCGGCAGATTAGGGGTTAAAAACTTTAGTTAACTGTTTGTGATGTGGGGGGGGGGCTCGGTTTAGGGGTTAATAGGTAGTTTATGGGTGTTAGTGTACTTTTTACTACTTTAGTTAAGAGTTTTATGTTACGGCATTTGGAAATATGATATAAACAACCATTCCCTTTAATTAGTCAACAAACCAAAAACTTTTTGTGGATTTGTTCATTATTCTAAAGGGGCGTGATGAACTTAAGTTCTCTGCTCAGACGAGATGATCTAAGACATCTCAACACTACGGCGAGGTCCCTTAAAGAATTTAAAGGGACATTTTTTCTTTCATGATTTAGAAAGAGAATGCAATTTTAAACAACTTTTTAATTTATTTCTATTATCTAAATTGCTCTCTTCGTTTTATATCCTTTGCTGAAAGGCATATCTAGATAGGCTCAGAAGCTGCTGATTGGTGGGTGCACATAGATGCCTTGTGTGATTGGCTAACCAATGTGAATTGCTATTTCTTCAACAAAGGATATCTAAAGAATGAAGCAAATTAAACAATAGAAGCAAATTTGAATGTTGTTTAAAATTGTATTCTCTACTTGAATAATGAAAGAAAAATTTGGGGTTTAATGTTCCTTTAAGTCTCAAATTGTTTTTTAGAGAAGTTCTCTCACTATGCCGGATTTTGCATGTAAAGCAGAAACTCATATATAACAATATAAGGTATAAAAAAAAATCCCAAAGTGTTTGTGTAATTTATCTCCTTTTTTAACATGGGGCCCACGGTGCGAAACGCGTCACATTTTACATTATTCAATAATGATCTCTTAATGTTCTTTATCAGTTAGCTGAAACAATTTATTTGTCTGTGCACGTGTCTGCTCTAGAATGGGCTCTGCTTAGTATGAATGAGGCTTTTATTTGTCTTCTGAGTGGCTGTTCCCACCAAATTCAAGAGTGTGAAAAAAAGTTCTAAACTAGATGGGCAGATAAGGTACCAGGCATTGGTACTGATATTACCAGGTATGGATATACACTATTCACAGCATGGAGTATAATGCATTTAAAAATAAGTCAACATTTACTGTCCCTTTAACTACATATTGCTCATGGCAAGTAGCTGCTAGATACTGTAACCTATCTATTTTGCAATCAGCCTTGTGATTGTCCATAAATGGTACAGTAATTTATTAATAGTGTTATGAAATGTCTCACTGGGAGATTTTATTTAAAATGTTATTGTTTCTAAACTCCCTCCTCCTATCTACTTCGGTTTGTGTGAGGCGTGAGAAATGAATGAATTTTAAGAAGTTGCCAATTACACGATAAACTTACAGAGATGTCTAGTTTCACCTCGTTCAGCTTCTTGTCATTATTGGAGGAATGTTTACTGTATGGTCGCTCTAAAATAGATCATTATTTCTCAGCTCCTAAGAAAGGGCAACTGCAGTCTGGATTGAGGAAAGTGACATGATATATTTACATGCACTTAGTGCTAATACAGAAGTAATACAGAAATGATACTTTATTATACAGGCTTCCGTTTTCAAGATTCTGAGAAGCTGAGAAACTTTCCAAATAAGCTCAGCCTGTGACCTCAGAAACATATAACAGTTTTCTTGTTTCATATATAGAAAGTAGGAAGCAATGCTGAGAGAATTCCTACCATAGGATTCTGGGACATACAGTTCTGTGGCTGTCAAAAATGTATTAGTAGTGGCCGGATAGAAATTACACGCAAAGTAAATTGTGTGGTTCTTCATTTAATTTAAATCCATTCCAATCCATTTAAAAATTCCACAATAACACTTATTTCTAGCGTCTTTAATTTAATTTTGGCATAATAACAAGCACAATAAAGGGCAATTTGGTAGCAGAAAGTCAATCAATAATAAAATATCATTCAAACCTTTTCTTTTGCAGCATTTTTATTTTTCATTTTTCCAATTTGATACATTCAACCCATTAAAGTTCTTGCGCATTCTCAGATCCTATGTTACCATTACATTGATAATCACTCTTTTAGACGATGAAACCTGTACATTAATTAAATATGATAAAAAAAATGTATTACAATTGTTTGGGTGATAAACGTTGTAATTAGGGTTGCACCGATACCATTTTTTTAAAACCGAGTACAAGTACCGATACTTTTTTTCAAATACTCACCGATACCAATTACCGATACTTTTTTATGTCATGATAGTTTACCTAGCACATTACATAGTAATGATTTAAGATCACTTCTTTATAATTATGAACTGTATCTCAAAAGACATTTTGAAATAATAAAACAGTGTTATGTGCTTGTTGTCACAAAGTTTACAGAACATGTTTATAAATAATAATATTACAATAACATGTTAATAATAACAACAATAAATAACAGCTGCAGCAGCTAGGGCTGGAAAGCTACAATTTAAAGGGGGGATTACTGGATGCAATTGGGTTGTAGGGTGCCTATATAACTCATCAATCTAACATTTGTACTTAATACAAAGTAATATAATTTAATTTGGAAAAATTATTGAGGAAGGGGTTGCGATGTGGGTGAATGGCATATTAGGGGTTAATATTATAATTAGGCATATTGCGTTGAGGGGTGGGTTGTCGATTTAGGGATTAATTTATTATTTATTTATTATTAGTTCCGATGTGGGTTTGATGGTGGATATAAGGGTTTTATGTGTCAGGTTTATTTTTGGTAGGCGAGTTTTACGGGAGATTTAATTTTTTTTAAAATTTTCTTAGGCGCCGGCAGTTTCTAACGTGCCGTAAATCACTGGCAACTCCATACATTTGTATTTACGCTAATTTCTGGACATCGCTAGTTTATCCGACTTACAGCACTTTATGAACTGCCGGCGCTGTATACGTGATTCCCCGATATGCCAGGTGAAATTACGGGCGCCGCATATGTAATCTCGCCCCAGATGTTTAGATTCAAAAGGGCAAAATATATTGCAGACCAGTTCGCTCCCTCACTTTTCATGAAAAATTATCTGTACCATTTGCAGTAGCTGTTTAATAATTCAGTGAGTTTTAGGCTTGGAACATCTAATTGAGGAAATAGTGGAACTGATATTGCAGGACGTACACTTACAGTAGCATGTGTTTGAGTCTTTACAGAGCGCCTTATCTACACTATGAGAGTAGATTGGTTGCCGATATGCATTGTATGAATCGCCAAATCCCATTTTCGTTTGCTATTCCGAGGGAAACACACACACAGTTGCTTACTTATAGGATGTTTATTCTGAGGTTTAATCATTTATCTGCTATGCTTGTAAAGGAAACCTGAATCTCAGTCAAGAAGTAATTATCTTGCACTGTATGGCTGACTTTTACAGCACTCTATCAGTACTTTACGTCATCCTTTTATAGGGCTAGATTACAAGTGGTGCGTTATTGTTTGCTCGCAAGTGATATCGGGTTTTTGTAGCCGTTTGCGAGCAAGCTAAATTTTGCCCGTATTACAAGATGAAAGTAAATGCGAATGTGTGAGCACAATTGTGATTTACACTAGAATGATTACTGCAACTTCAAAGGTCTGGTTAACTGTTACGCAAGTCAAAATTTCAGGTGTTAGAAAAAAACGGGCCAAAAATGCTTTTATATAGGGATCCATAGGAGCACGTATAAATATATGTATATATATACTTATACGTGCATGTATTTCTATTCATTTTTATATATGCATTTATATGTGCATTTGTGTATTTATAGACATATATACATATATAAATACAGATATACATATGTATAGAAATACATATATATATCTGCAATACTGAGCTCGTGTTTACGCGAGCTGGCGGCTGTTATTTTTTTGTTGTTGTTGTTTAAAACAAGGCTCCATTAAAGTCTAAGGTAAAAAAAGTTGAGCTCAGATAATGAACTCTTGTTAGCGTAAATTTGCACTTCACTTGTAATCTAGCCCATAATAGGGTACTTGAGGGTGATATGCGCCAAATTCACTCCTGTGAATACACAACTGCAACAATAAAATGCTCTAATTTGTTAGAGCATTTAATTATTAGACTATTGTGTTATATAGCCATGTGTTTAACCTCTGTAAAGTGATTAAACACATAGTACAGAGAAGCACTGGGAGCTAGCTGAATGTAGTATCTAGTGAGCCAATGATAAGGGACAAATGTGTCTAGCCACCAATCAGCACCTTGCTCCCAGTAGTTAATTGCTGCTGTTATGTGCAAATGATACAGAGAGAACAAAGTGAAATTATAAGTGGCTTAAAATGACATGCTCTATCTGAATCATGCAAGTCTAATTTTGACTTTCGTATCCCTTTAACTTTATTACTGTTTTGCCAGATATAATTATTTTACTATCCCCCAGATGCCCAAGTGCAGGATTTAATACAATATTGGAATGGGGCATATAGAGGGCAGTAAGTAGTTAATGATTAGACTAACAGCACAGGGTCTTGGTTTACCTTTCACTGTAAAAAAAAATAAAAAAACTTAATCCAGAGGATGCCTCACTTCTATTGAAATGTGGACATAATTGTGAAACCTGGGAAAAAGATAAGGAAACATATAAGAAGAATATATCTCCCAACATTTAGGGATCATAACTGGGGGTTTGGTAATGGGTAGCAGGAGTATATGACCCAGGGTAGCTTAGATATTTGAGGGTGGAGTCTGTGCTGCTAGGGTGTGGCTTAGCTATTTTAGGGTGGAGTCTGTGCTGCTAGGGTGTGGCTTAGCTATTTCAGGATGGAGTCTGTGCTGCTAGTGTGTGGCTTAGCTATATCAGGGAGGAGTCTGTGCTGCTAGGGTGTGGCTTAGCTATTTCAGGATGGAGTCTGTGCTGCTAGGGTATGGCTTAGCTATATCAGGGAGGAGTCTGTGCTGCTAGGGTTTGACTTAGATATTTCAGGGAGGAGTCTGTGCTGCTAGTGTGTGGCTTAGCTATATCAGAGAGCAGTCTGTGCTGCTAGGGTGTAGCTTAGCTATTTCAGGGAGGAGTCTGTGCTGCTAGTGTGTGGCTTAGCTATATCAGGGAGGAGTCTGTGCTGCTAGGGTGTGGCTTAGCTATATCAGGGAGGAGTATGTGCCACTAGCATGTGGCGT